>NC_041383.1:185581297-185596070 GCF_002162155.2 Triticum dicoccoides | reverse complement strand
ATATAGGTTGGAGGGGGAGGGGAGAGGCCAGGAGGCGCCCCAAGTAGAACTGAATCCTACTTGGGCTCCTCCCAAGACGCGTGCCCCCCTGCCATATATATCAGAGGGGGAGGAAAGAGGGGGGAGGGGGAAGGAAGGGGGAATCATATTCCCTTTCTTTCCTTTCCTCCTTCCCCTTTCCGACAATTACGCTGTGGTGTTTCAGGTGGCGTGAGTTATGAAACTATTCCACATTGTTTTAAATGAAGACCAAACTCGTAACTCAAATATTCACCTCCGCGATCATATCGTAGAAACTTTATTTTCTTGTTATGATGATTCTCCACTTCACACTGAAATTCCATGAACTTTTCAAATGTTTCAGACTTGTGTTTCATTAAGTAGATATACCCATATATGCTCAAATCATCTATGAAGGTTAGAAAATAACGATACGCGCCGCGTGCCTCAACACTCATCGGACCGCATACATCGGTATGTATTATTTCCAATAAGTCATTGGCTCGCTCCATTGTTCCAGAGAACGGAGTTTCAATCATCTTGCCCATGAGGCATGGTTCACAAGTATCAAATGATTCATAATCAAGTGATTCCAAAAGTCCATCTGCATGGAGTTTCTTCATGCGCTTTACACCAATATGACCTAAACGGCAGTGCCACAAATATGTTGCACTATCATTATCAACTTTGCATCTTTTGGCATCAATATTATCAATATGTGTATCACCACAATCAAGATTCAACAGAATAGACCACTCTTCAAGGGTGCATGACCATAAAAGGTATTATTCATACAAATAGAACAACCATTATTCTCTGATTTAAATGAATAATCGTCTCGCACTAAACAAGATCCAGATATAATGTTCATGCTCAATGCTCTCACTGAATAACAATTATTCAGGTCTAAAAACTAATCCCGAAGGTAGATGTAGAGGTAGCGTGCCGACGGTGATCACATCGACCTTGGAACCATTCCCGACGCGCATCGTCACCTTGTCCTTAGCCAATCTTCATTTAATTTGTAGCTCCTGTTTCGAGTTACAAATATGAGCAACGGAACCAGTATCAAATACCCAGGCGCTACTAAGAGCATTAGTAAGGTACACATCAATAACATGTATATCAAATATACCTTTGTTCACTTTGCCATCCTTCTTATCCGCCAAATACTTGGGGCAGTACCGCTTCCAGTGACTAGTCCCTTTGAAGTAGAAGCACTCAGTTTCAGGCTTGGGTCCAGCTTTGGGCTTCTTCCCGGGAGTGGCAACTTGCTTGCCATTCTTCTTGAAGTTCCCTTTCTTTCCCTTGCCCTTTTTATTGAAACTAGTGGTCTTGTTAACCATCAAGACATGATGCTCCTTCTTGATTTCTACCTCTGCAGCCTTAAGCATTGCGAAGAGCTCGCGAATTGTTTTGATCCTTTGTGTATTATAGTTCATCACAAAGCTTTTGTAGCTTGGTGGTAGTGATTGAAGAACATTGTCAATAACACAATCAACTGGAAGATCAACTCCCAGCTGAGTCAAGTGATTGTAATTCCCAGACATTTTGAGTATGTTTTCACTGACAGAGTTGTTCTCCTCCATCTTGCAGCTATTGATAACCCACAAGTATAGGGGATCGCAACAGTTTTCGAGGGTAGAGTATTCAACCCAAATTTATTGATTCGACACAAGGGGAGCCAAAGAATATTCTCAAGTATTAGCGGTTGAGTTGTCAATTCAACCACACCTGGATAACTTAGTATCTGCAGCAAAGTATTTAGTAGCAAAGTAATATGGAAGTAATGGTAATAGTGCAAAAGTAACAGTAGCAGTTTGTAGTAATTGTAACAGTAGCAATGGTAAAGTAAATAATCAAAGCACAATATGTGAAAAGCTCGTAGGCATTGGATCAGTGGTGGATAATTATGTCGAATGTGGTTCAGCATGTAACAGTTATAACATAGGGTGACATAGAACTAGCTCCAGTTCATCAATGTAATGTAGGCATGTATTCTGAATATAGTCATACGTGCTTATGTAAAAGAACTTGCATGACATCTTTTGTCCTACCCTCCCGTGGCAGCGGGGTCCTAATGGAAACTAAGGGATATTAAGGCCTCCTTTTAATAGAGTACCGGACCAAAGCATTAACACAGTGAATACATGAACTCCTCAAACTACGGTCATCACCGAGAAGTATCCTGATTATTGTCACTTCGGGGTTGTCGGATCATAACGCATAATAGGTGACTATAGACTTGGAAGATAGGATCAAGAACTCACGTATATTCATGAAAACATAATAAGTTCAGATCTGAAATCATGGCACTCGGGCCCTAGTGACAAGCATTAAGCATAGCAAAGTCATAGCAACATCAATCTCAAAACATAGTGGATACTAGGGATCAAACCATAACAAAACTAACTTGATTGAATGGTAAATTCATCCAACTCATCACCGTTCAGCAAGCCTACAATGGAATTACTCACGCACGGCGGTGAGCATCATGAAATTGGTGATTGAGGATGGTTGATGATGACGACGGCGATGAATCCCCCTCTCCGAAGCCCCGAATGGACTCAAGATCAGACCTCCCGAGAGAGATTAGGGCTTGGCGGCGGCTCCGTATCGTAAAATGCGATGAAACTTTCTCTCTGATTTTTTTCTCCGCGAAAGCAAATATATGGAGTTGGAGTTGAGGTCGGTGGACGTCTAGGGGGCCCACGAGGAAGGGGGGCGCACCCTAGGGGAGGGGGTGCACCCCCCACCCTCGTGTACAGGGTGTGGGCCACCTAACGCTGATTCTTTCGCCAGTATTTTTTATTAATTCTGAAAAGTTGCTCCGTGGATTTTCAAGTCATTCCGAGAAGTTTTATTTCTGCACAAAAATAACACCATGGCAGTTCTGCTGAAAACAGCGTCAGTTCGGGTTAGTTCCATTCAAATCATGCAAGTTAGAGTCCAAAACAAGGGAAGAAGTTTTTGGAAAAGTAGATACGACGGAGACGTATCAACTCCCCCAAGCTTAAACCTTTGCTTGTCCTCAAGAAATTCAGTTGACAAACTGAAAGTGATAAAGAAAAACTTTTACAAACTCTGTTTGCTCTTTTTGTTGCAAATATGTAAAGCCAGCATTCAAGTTTTCAGCAAAGATTATGAACTAACCATATTCACAATAACACTTAGGTCTCATATTTACTCATATCAATGGCATAATCAACTAGCGAGCAATAATAATAAATCTCGGATGACAACATTTTCTCAAAACAATCATAATATGATATAACAAGATGGTATCTCGCTAACCCTTTCTAAGACCGCAAAACATAAATGCAGAGCACCTCTAAAGATCAAGGACTGACTAAACATTGTAATTCATGGTAAAAGAGATCCAGTCATAGTCATACCCAATATAAACTAATTGTAATGCATGCAAATGACAGCGGTGCTCTCCAGAGGGTGCTTTTTTTAATAAGAGGGTGATGACTCAACATAAAAGTAAATAGATAGGCCCTTTGCAGAGGGAAGCAGGGATTTGTAGAGGTGCCAAAGCTCGGTTTTGAAACAGAGATGAATAACATTTTGAGCGGTATACTTTCACTGTCAACATAACAACTATGAGATCTCGATATCTTCCATGCTACACACATTATAGGCGGTTCCCAAACAGAATGGTAAAATTTATACTCCCCCACCACCAACAAGCATCAATCAATGGCTTGCCCGAAACAACGGGTGCCTCCAACTAGCAACAATCCTGGGGGAGTTTTGTTTGCAATTATTTTGATTTGATTTGAGCATGGGACTGGGCATCTCGGTGACCAGCCATTTTCTCGTGAATGAGGAGCGGAGTCCACTCCTCTTGAGAATAACCCGCCTAACATGGAAGATACAGACAACCCTAGTTGATACATGAGCTTCTCGAGCATACAAAACAGAATTTCATTTGAAGGTTTGGAGTTTGGCACATACAAATTTACTTGGAACGGCAGGTAAATACCGCATATAGGAAGGTATGGTGGACTCATATGGAATAACTTTGGGGTTTATGGAGTTTGGATGCACAAGAAGTATTCCCGCTTAGTACATGTGAAGGCTAGCAAGAGACTGGGAGGCGACCAACTGAGAGAGCGACAACAGTCATGAACATGCATTAAAATTAATCAATACCGCGCGCAAGTATGAGTAGGATATAATCCACCATGAACATAAATATCGTGAAGGCTATGTTGATTTTGTTTCAACTACATGTGTGAACATGTGCCAAGTCAAATCACTCGAATCATTCAAAGGAGGATACCACCCTATCATACCACATCACAACCATTTTAATAGCATGTTGGCACGCAAGGTAAACCATTATAACCTCTTGGCTAATTAAGCATGGCATAAGCAACTATAATCTCTAATTGTCATTGCAAACATGTTTATTCATAATAGGCTGAATCAGGAACAATGAACTAATCATATTTACAAAACAAGAGAGGTCGAGTTCATACCAGCTTCTCTCATCTCAATCAGTCCATCATATATCGTCATTATTGCCTTTCACTTGCACGACCGGACGGTGTGGATAATAATAATAGTGCACGTGCATTGGACTAAGCTGGAATCTGCAAGCATTCAATTCAAGTGAGAAGACAAGGTAATATGGGCTCTTGGTTAAATCAACAATCATGCATATGAGAGCCACTAAACATTTTCATTATGGTCTTCTCCTCTCGACCCCCAAAGCAAAGAAAAGAAATAAAATTATTTACACAGGAAAGCTCCCAACAAGCAAAAGAAGAACAAGAAATCTTTTTGGGTTTTCTGTTAATTACTACTACAAGCATGGAAAGTAAATTAACTAATTTTTTTTTGTTTTTTCTTAAGGTTTATTAAACACACAAGAAGAAAGCTAGAAAAAGAAATTAAACTAGCATGGATAGTACAATGGAAAAGTATGAGCACCGACGACTAGATGAGTGTGTGAACATGAATGTAATGTCGGTGAGAAATATGTACTCCCCCAAGCTTAGGATTTTGGCCTAAGTTGGTCTATGCCCATGGATCGCGGCTACTCTCTCCGGTGTACAGAGGAGTGTCATCATATTGCCACTGGCTGGCGATCTCCTCCGGATCCCACTGATAACAGGATGGTCGATAAGGGTCAAGTGGTGGTTCCGGCTCAGGCTCTAGAGCTGATGTATGGCCACGAAGCGCATAGACGGCCTCCGGCAAGACGAGGTAAGGGCCTGCAGTTAAATCAATCAAAGAGGGCGCAGGCAAGATAACAGTCTCACTGTGTTTCTTATGAAATCTCAAATTATACAAAAGCATCTTATCATCATTTTGAACAATAAACTCATGTGCTACCATGCTCTTATAATCTAGAAAAGTAGGAGGAAGCAATTTTTCCTCTTTCTCAAAATGCCTAATAGGTATCCTGAAATGTTTAGCAAGGCATGAAGCATAGATACTAGGGATGAAAATGGAGTGGAAACTTTCCGTTTTTCCAGAGGAAAAATGGAAACGAGAGGAAATATGAAAACAGAAATGGAAATTTGCAAAACGGAAGTAGAAATGGAATTTTTTATGCGGAAAGGAAAAAAAACGGAATGGTGTTTTCTGGTGGAACAGACATGGAAACGGAACTTTCCGTTTCCATGAATATGGAATTTCCATTTTACTACAGACCTATGTGTCCTTTGCGGCCCAACCACCAAACAACACACAATGACACAATTAGTAGAATGAGTCTGAGGCACAACTTCTACTACCACACATGTACCCAGCTTGACTCTATACATAATTGTTCAGTACTACTACAATACTACACTAAGTTGCTAACATAATGATATTATTTTATAGCCATGTTAACAACTCATTATATTTGTTTGTTTTTGTGTGGATTTCTCTATGATCAAAGGGGGTTTTAAGTTTCGATCAACGCCCACTTCTGTTTTCATGTCTGCTTTGTATTTGCTCCATGTCCGTTTCCGACAGTATCTGTTTCCATATTCATTTCTGAGGTTTCTGTATTCGTTTCCTCTTCTGCAAAAAAATATGAAAACAGATGTGGTAGCACTCAGTTCCGTCCGTTTCTGCTCCGTTTTCATCCCTAATAGATACCTCCAAAGATGGGGCCCTTTGTACGGTTCAGGCTTAATTGTTTAGCAATAATAGCGCCCATACTAACAGATTTATCATGAAATAAAGCATGGAAGAAAATAATAATATCAGGGACACTAAGGTTTCCACAGTTTCTGCGACCAATTAAGCATCGACTAGGAAATATTGCAAAGTAGCGTAAAACAGGAAAATGTATGCTAGTAATTCTTGCATCAGAAACCTTCCTCGTTTCCCCTACAGTAATAGTATCAGTAAATCCATCCATATCTTTACGATGTGGTTCCTCTAAGCTGCCCCCGAAAGGTATCTTACAAACCGTGCAAAATTCATATAGCGACATCTCCCTAGCCACATCATATAAATGAAACTCTACTGAAGGAGGTGATTTCTTAGGATAAAAGTAGAAATTTTGCACGAAAGTATTGGTGAGTAAGAGATACTATTTGATCTAGTCGTGGAGGAAGTCGGCGAGGCCCGCATTATCAGCCAAAGAATAAAAGTCATCATAAATCCAGGCTACTCTCTTCACACGGCCGTACTTCCGCCACACGAGGAAGATTATACTTGGGCTTTTCATTCTCCTTAACTTATTTATCCTTAGAGACTTGGCTAGAGGAGCCCCTCAAGAAGAGTCTCTTCATCTTTTTCTGAAAGTTTCTGAAATTTTTAGTAACTCAAAATAAAAGTGAATCAAACTCAACAAACTTGATAGCAACTACTCCCATAAGTGCCTAGAGCCTATATCATGCATTAAAATTACTTGGGACCATATAAATTTGACATGCAAACTCAAGAACAAGGTCACCTAAGCAGCAAAAATTTGCAATGAATAAAGCATTAGAACAAAAACTAATTGGACCATTGGAGGAGTCACATACCAAAGAACAATCCCCCAAAGCAGTTTTGTGAATGGAGCTTTGAGCAAGGAGATCGAAAATGGCAGCAAAGTGAGCTAGAACTCGTGCTTAAGCTGTATGATGATTTTTTTGGGAGGAAGAAGAAGTGTGTGGGTGCAGGAATAAGTGGAGGGGGCCATCATGGGCCCACGAGGCAGGGGGCGCGCCCTGGACCCTCGTGGCCAAGTGCCAGCTCCCCCTGCTGTGCTCTCTGTGCCGAATATTCTCAAATATGCCAGAAAAAATCATATTAAATTTGCAGGGCATTTGGAGAACTTTTATTTTCGGGGTATTTTTATTGCATGGATAATTCAGAAAACAGACTGAAAATACTATTTTTACTTTATTTAATCTAAATAACAGAAAGTAAAAGGAGGGTACAGAAGGTTGTGCCTTCTAACTTCATCCATCTCATGATCATCAAAAGGAATCCACTAACAAGGTTGATCAAGTCTTGTTAACAAACACATTCCGAATAACATCGAACCGGAGAAATTTAGAATAACACTAGGTTACCTCAATGGGGATATGCACATCCCCAATAATAAGAATATCATATTTCTTCTTGACAGTAGGAAGAGGATATTCAAAACCTCCAATAATGTTAGTTGGAATTTTTCCAATAGAATTGATGCTATGAACTTGAGGTTGTTTCCTCGGAAAGTGTACCGTATGCTCATTACCATTAACATGAAAAGTGACATTGCCTGTGTTGCAATCAATAACAACCCCTGCAGTATTCAAAAAGGGTCTACCAAGGATAATCGACATACTATTGTCCTTGGGAATATCAAGAATAACAAAGTCCATTAAAATAGTAAGGTTTATTTCGAGAACTTTTATTTTTGCACAAAAATAACACCATGGCAGTTCTGCTGAAAATAGCGTCAGTCCGGGTTAGTTCCATTCAAATCATGCAAGTTAGAGTCCAAAACAAGGGCAAAAGTGTTTGGAAAAGTAGATACGACGGAGACGTATCAGCTATAGAACTTGTTGGAGACTTCATATCTCTCAACCGAGCATTTGCTTGAAATATTAACTTCAACTCCTGGAACATCTCGTATGCTCCATGATGTTTAAAACGTCTTTGAAGTCCCGGTTCTAAACCTTAAACATGGCACACTGAACTATCGAGTAGTCATCAGATCGAGCTTGCCACACGTTCAAAACATCAGCATCTGCTCCTGCAGTAGGCCTTTCACCTAGCGGTGCATCAAGGACATAATTCTTCTATGCAGCAATGAGGATAATCCTCAAGTTACGGACCCAGTCCGTGTAGTTGCTACCATCATCTTTCAACTTAGCTTTCTCTAGGAACGCATTAAAATTCGAGGGAACGGTAGCACGGGCCATTGATCTACAACATAGACATGCAAATACTATCAGGACTAAGTTCCTGATAAATAAAGTTCAATTAATCAAATTACTTAAGAACTCCCACTTAAATATACATCCCTCAAGTCATCTAAGTGATACGTGATCCAAATCAACTAACCCATGTCCGATCCTCCACGTGAGATGGGGTAGTCATCAATGGTGAACATCTCTATGTTGATCATATCTACTATATAATCCACGTTCGACCTTTTGGTGTCCAATGTTGCGAGGCCATGTCTGTACATGCTAGGCTCATCAAGTTTAACCCGAGTATTCCGCATGTGCAAAACTATGTTGCACCCATTGTATGTGAACATAGAGTATATCACACCCGATCATCACGTGGTGTCTCAACACGACGAGCTGTCGCAACGGCGCATACTCAGGGAGAACACTTATACCTTGAAATTTAGTGAAGGGATCATCTTATAATGCTACCACCGTACTAAGCAAAATAAGATGCATAAAAGATAAACATCACATGCAATCAAAATATGTGACATGATATGGTCATCATCATCTCGTGCTTTTGATCTCCATCTCCAAAGCATCATCATGATCTCCAACGTCACTGGCTCAACACCTTGATCTCCATCGTAGTGTCGTGGTCGTCTCGCTAACTATTGCATCTACAACTACTGCTAATTGATAGCGATAAAGTAAAGCAATTACATGGCGTATGCATTTCATACAATAAAGAGACAATCATACGGCTCCTGCTGGTTGCCAGATATCTTACAAAACATGATCATCTCATACAATAATGTATATCTCATCATGTATTGACCATATCACATCACAACATACCCTGCAAAAACAAGTTAGATGTCCTCTACTTTATTGTTGCAAGTTTTACGTGGCTGCTACGAGCTTCTAGTAAGAACCGTTCTTACCTACACATAAAACCACAACGGTGTTTCGTCAAGTTTGTTATTTTAACCTTCTTCAAGGACCGGCCATAGTCAAACTCGATTCAACTAAAGTAGGAGAAACAGACATCCGACAGCCACCTTTATGCAAAACTAGTTGCATGTCTGTCGGTGGAACCGGTCTGATGTACGTGGACATGTAAGGTTGGTCCGGGCCGCTTCATCCCACAATACCGCCGAATCAAAATAAGAAATTGGTGGTAAGCAGTATGACTATCACCGCCCACAACTCTTTCTGTTCTACTCGTGCATATCATCTACGCATAGACCTGGCTCTGATACCACTGTTGGAAATTGTTGAATGGAAAACAAAAAAAATTCTATGCACACACAATGATCTATCCATGGAGATGCATAGCAACGAGGGGGAGAGTGTGTATATGTACCCTCGTAGACCATAAGTAGAAGCGTTTCACAACGTGGTTGATGTAGTCGAACTTTCTTCGCGATCCACTGATCGAGTACCGAACGTACGGCACCTCCGAGTTCTGCGCACGTTCAGCTTGCTGACGTCCCTCGCCTTATTGATCCAGCAAGACGTCAAGGTAGTAGATGTGTTTCGTCAGCACGACGGCGTGGTGATGGTGATGGTGAAGTGATCTCCGTAGGGCTTCGCCCTAAGCACTACAAAAATATGACCGGGGAGTAAACGATGGAGGGGGCCGCACACGGCTAGGCAATTGTGTGGTGTGTGCTAGGGGCGCCCCCACATATATATAGGTGGGAGGGGGAGGGGAGAGGCCAGGAGGCGCCCCAAGTAGGACCGAATCCTATTTGGGCTCCTCCCAAGCCGCGCGCCCCCCTGCCATATTGTAACACTCCAAAAATTTTGATTTGGTTTTCATTAAAATCTTTATTGAATTAAAGGAGGGTATTTGAATTTTTTTTAGAGGGACTCTTCTTCTCAAATCTTTTCTTTTTATGACAAATATTTTTCTTTTCTAACGAAGGTCCTTCTCAACCTTGATCTTTAGTATTAAAGGTTTTTCAAAATTGTGTTGGCTCAACACAAATAATATTGGAGGGTTTTGCAACTATTTCTATTAAAAAGAAATCCTATGGATTTTTGCTTTTTATTCTTTGACCTTTTAAAGATTTCTCTTTTTCCTTGTCACATGTTGAGATTTTCTTCCAAAACCCCTTCCTCCACTTTGGGTCAAGTCAAATATCCAATCCTAGCAGGTTCGACCCATTTTTGTTTTTTATTCTATTTATTTTAACCTCAAAGCAATTTCTGTCATTTATTTTGGACCTAGGTGTTTTACAAAGGAACCACCAGATCCCTTTTGAGTTTTGGTCCCAAACAAACTCCTCTGACTAGTCCTTAGTACCCTCAACCTAGATCCATCAAGATCCACTTGTCCACAATTCAAAATTTTCAAATTTTGCTTGCTGCAAGTTTGGACCAAATTTGCCATTTTTGGTGAAATACATTATTTTTCTTCTCCAAAAATTCTGAGATAAATCAGGCAGCCCCCAGGTGCATTGAGAGGTCACCTCACCAAATATCAACTCTAGAAAGCTTTTCCACATGCCAAAAACATTTCATCAAACACCTGGCGTGCACTGTTTCTGGCAACATTCAGAAAAGTTCAGAGTTTCAGTGTTTCAGTTTCAGTCGACAGTGTCGTTTCCGTCAGAAACCATCGACAAGCTCACCAGTAGCCACCTTGGATCGTTGCTCACTGCTCCTTCTTCATATCCAGTGCGCCGCACGATCGTTTGAACGGGCGCAAGTGTCGGTGGCGACATGGCACCTCATCGCTGGCGTCTTCTGCCGTGGCAGAGCCACCCGTGGCGGCCAGCAGGGGACGGCCCTGCCTTTCGGCGCCTTCCAGCACCGCCCAAGCCACCAGCAACCTCCGCATGGTTGTCCGCTTGCCTATGCACGCTATAGAGCCGTTGCCATGGCTTGAGAAGCACAAGGCGCGCTCCCTGCCGCCGACGTGCCAGCAATGCCGTTCCGTCAGAAACTTGGAGTATCACCCAAGTTTTGCCAAGCTTAGCCTCGGGATGGAACCAGTGGACCAATCCGCAGCTGCCCCGACCCCTAAACCACCTGCCCGACCACTGCCTCGTCGTAATCACTCGCCGGAGTTGTCACGTTCTCGGCCACCGCCTCGGGCCGGCTATAAATAGCGCCCCAAGCTCGCCCTAGTCCAGGCATCACACCTCCACCTCACCAGAACCACGCCCAGCCACTAGGAGGGCCTCGAGGAGGACTTCTTCTCCGACTCCGGCCGCCCCGATCCGCTTCGGGCTCCAGCAAGATCTTCTCTGTTGAGCGCACCTCCGCCCCCAAACCGCATCCGTAACCTCATGATCCACTACCTAGCCTAACCCGCGCCCCAATTTGAAGGTTGCAGCTCCCTTCGGAGAGATCCATCCTCGCCCGAACCGTCGTCCGCCGGAGTGAAGGCCGCCGTCGACGTGGTGCTCGCCGACGACCAACTCCACCACCCACAGACGCGGGAGAGCACCCTGAGTCCGTAGGTACCACCCACTCCTCCTAACTCGCCGTGGATCGACGCCGACGACCACCGCAGCCCTCGGGCGCCGGTGACTCTGTTTTGAAGTTCAAACCTGACGGGTGGGACCCCCTCGTCAGCTTTTTCTTTTTTTGAACCTTTTTTGAAAACGCCGTCGGGAAAAATACGGTTTCTAACTGAAACGTTTTTCTGTCTTCTTATAAACTACCCCCTGGAAACTTTCTGTTTCATTACAGATGAGTCCCTGGACTAAAACCTTAATAACTTTTAAACAAAAGATGGTTTTGAATTGATTCTTTTTCTGTCATCTTTATTTTTCTGTCTAATTTTTTATCGTATTTATTTGAAAAATATTTGGAAGACTTTTTGTGCACGCACGGTATTTACATAGTATCCTTCTTTTATACCGTAGATACCGACGGAGGTGACGGAGACACAAACTTCACCGAGCTAGACTCCGACTACTCCGAACTAGGCAAGTATGTTTGAACCTTTGATATGATGAGTGTTTTGCATGTTTGCTTGAGTAGTTATTTCATGGCATGTTTATATAAGCATCAGTAAGTGTTATATTGCATGCAAGGCAACTACAAGTGAGCTTCGAAACTTGATGTGTCATTTGATGAGAGATAACATGATCATGTGGTGACATGAAAGGTGGTAAGATGGTATTGTTGAAGCATGCCAGTCTTATGTCAACCGTTTAACTCCAGTGTTAACGTGGATCAAGTCACGTTACCGTCCGTCCCCTTTTGTGCTGCCACATGTTTTCTGCAAAGAATATGGTTTAGTAAGTTGCAAAACTCTTTCCACGTACACACCAAATAGAGGGGCCGTGATGAGGGTTCCATGGACCTGGATTAAAGCCCGTCATCCGGTCAGGGGGAATGGGTGTTTCCGATTGGGACCGAGAGGGGGGCACCCCTTAGAGCGCGCGATATAAATTTGATCCCATGCTATTCGAGGTTGTGGCCTTCCCGTCTTAAAGTTTTTCTTGAACGTCGCCTAGGGTGATCCCTGGCAACGGGATGTGGAATGGGTGTGTACTGGTTAGATGTGTTTACTTCTAAAATATCGTAAACGGAACTAGTCCTTCGTGACTACTGAAATCCGTTGGCTGTGGTTAAAGAGTACAAACTCTATAGAGTCAAAACCATTCGAGTAACCATATCTATGGTCAAGGACTGTGATCAACTTATCTATGTCAGTGTCAGTGTCAGTCCCAACGTCCGTCTCAGTGTTAGTCTCAGTGACAATCTCCGGTAAATTAACATGAGTGTTAAACCCGGCTGAGTGTTATTCCTGTGGATGGACTAACCCATTTATTATTATGTACTGACTATTTCCTTAGAATGATTTGAATTCGTGAACTGCTTGAACTCGAATAATGAAATAAAAGCCCTTTATGTGATGTCGCTCAGACGTTCGAATGTGGCATTGTTGTTATTTACTTTCGATATAAGCCCTTTATGTGATGTCTCTCAGATGTCCGACTGTGGCACTATTGTTATTTACTTTTGATATAAGCCCTTTATGTGATGTCGCTCTGACGTCCGACTGTGGCACTGTTGTTATTTGCTTTCAATATAAGCCCTTTATGTGATGTCGCCCAGACGTCCGACTGTGGCATCCTTGCGATTGACTTTCGACATAAGCCCTTTATGTGATGTCGCTCAGACGTCCGACCGTGGCATTCTTGTTATTTACTTTCATTATAAGCCCTTTTCGAGATGTCGCTTAAGACGTCCGACTGTGGCACTCATTGTCATTTACTTTTCAATATAAGCCCTTTATGCGGTGTCGCCCCGACGCCCGACTGCGGCATGTTAATTTATTTTTACCTTTCGAGGCGTCGCTTCAGACACCCGATCGGTCTTCCGCTATCTTATTAGGATTTTGGGAGGACTACCGCCTGACTTCCTTTTTATTTAACATGCCGTGCAAATTTATTACCTGAGTGTGCATTACTAAACTGCTCATGTGCATCATGTTTGCATTTGTTATATCTTATGTCCGAACTGTCTTGCCAGTACATTCAAAGTACTCACCTGTCTTGTTGATTTGGCCAGATATTGACGAAGGTGTTCTTATGGATGAAGAGTTCGATAGCGAGTCCGATGCCTAGAGGAATCCCAGTCAGTCCCGTGTGATCCTGGATTTGGTCACTTGTATCATATATGCCTCCGCTACCCGAATAAAATCATCGAGCCTCACTCCGACGCTCGATGAGCTGTAAGATTAGGAGTCTTGTGACCTACTTCACTGTGACATATCCACCACCACTTTTATTACGAGTCAGTAGTTATGCCACCATACCCTTGTGTCATATCCGCCTTTATGTATAATATCGGCGTGCTTGTAATAAATTGTTGAGCAGCCTCAGCTCAACCCTGTATGATATTTAATACTTCTGGATTTCTGTATCAAGGATTTGTCTACTAGTAAGGAAGATTTTTCTTATACTGGTTTATATAAGGGTCGGTTTCTCAATAAATGTTTTATTGGATAACCGGTCGTGACAAACTTGGTACCAGAGCCAGGCTGACTGTAGGAAGCCACTAGGTGCGATCGCTAATCGGTTATTAGCGTAATGAGTACTATTTTAATATTTAGCAAATGTAGCAATTTTCTGTTAGTCATCATAAATTTATGATTTGACTATTCGGAATCTTTGTCTACTTTTGTAGATGGCTGGCAGCGACTGTGAGTCATAGGTGTTCGCCAATGTACCTGAGGGATTTATTAAGCTTCTCGTCTCCATCACCAAAGTCGCGATCGGGCCATCGGCCCATCCGGAGTTCACACTCTACCAGCACAAGATCAGCGACAACGTGTCTATACACCAGGCCGCGGTGCAATTTAAGGGAGGATGTTCTGAGTCACGCCGCTTCCGATTTGTGGGAAGGGCCATGCCTACGGAGAGGCATGCTATGCAAATGGCTGCCCGTGAGGTGATAGCTCGTCTCCGGGATGCTCTTCC
>NC_041383.1:185568046-185581103 GCF_002162155.2 Triticum dicoccoides | reverse complement strand
GGGGGGGGGGGCGACCGCCCCGGGCCCCCCATGGTCATGGGGCCCCTCGCACGTAGTCCACGGGCCCTTGCCCAGTGAGGCAGGCCAGTATCGCAGGGATCGTGCAGAGCCGCAGACTCCGCTTAATTTCCTTCGTTTCCTAAAAAAATAACTTAATTTCGATCTCGCACGCTAATCACGTAAGCAGATGCAGCTTTCCTGATTCTCAAAGAAAAAAAAAGCGCAGCTTTCCTGATTCTATCGTGGCTATTCCCCAACCAGTACGTCGTCGTGTACAGATGTATTCCACGTCTCCTGTCTCCATTCAAAATTGAGATCGTATTCCATATTTCCAAGCCCCGATCCAATCTCGCTCTTCCTGTTTTCTCTCGCCGGCAACGATCGTTGAATGGATGGGTTGATCAAGGCCGAGGCGATGCATATTCTGGGCCATGATCGCTGGAAGCCAATGCAGATAGCCGAGCGCCTCCCGCCTCCCGCCAGGGCCAGGCACCAGTCTCTTTGCGTCATCGTCGAGCGCCCGTCGTCCAATCATCGGTGCTGATCCAACCCATTCTAGGTACATCTTATCACCGTTTCTCACTTATATAGCTAACTAACTAATTTACTTTGGCATGGACATGCATATCTAGCGTCATTGAACCTATAAAATATTCTTCTTGGGTTTATCTAAGTATCTATTTGTACCATTCTACATTTGTGTATATTAATTAGAATCCAAATACAACACGCCGGCCGCTCTACATGACACTGCAATCTTCCTCTGTTTGAATTTATTAGGTCTCCTAAAAAATTGAGCCTGAAGTTGATTAGAAATTTTACTCAGAAATATATGATTTATATGCCAAAAGTTTATCATTGGGTTAGTATTTGAAGAATGTTGCCACTGATCTATATTTGTGATATATAACACATAGTTTATTAGTCAAATGTTAGGTTAAAAATAGGCTTAAAACCCGAGGAGGACTAGTAAATCCGGACAAAGGAAATACCATATCAAGCACACTGTGCCAGAATTATGACAGCTCGTCATGGGCCAACACTTGTGGATCTCACAAGAGGATCGCCCTCGTCTAACGTTATATTTCAAGTTGTAGGGATAACTATACGAGCGAAAGTGAGCTTGTTATAAATCTCATATCCATTATCATTGTTACAATTTCTATATATAAGGGGCCCCGAGTTTTAGTTTCGCCCCGGGCCCCCAAAACCTCAAGACCGGCCCTGTTCCTTCGATGAAGGCTCGTCGCTACCGCTACCTTCCCTGCCACGTGCCATACACTTGTCACTATGCATTCGCTTGCCCTAGGGGAGAGAGAGATGAGGCTATTGAGATGTTGGTTGAGTATCTCAAGGCTCTCGAGGCAGCTTTTGATAACCTCGTGGACGACCTTGTGGCTGCTCGTATGGACTTCGTGCAGGACTGTTCGGCCAACAGGAGGGAGCTCCTCCATACAGCACCACCACTGACTTACGTCTCGTCCGCAGCATCCTATGCACCTGCCATCTTCGCCACTGCTCGCCGCCTGCCTACCACTGAGGAGTTTGACCAGGTCATTGCTCCTACTCCAGTCAGTACTGCACCACCTGCCGCACCCGCACCAGCTCTCCAACTCAGCACTTCGCGCCTGGAGCCTATTAGTGAGGAGGAGGTTGAGTCTCCAGCATCACTGGGTCTTACCCTCGGCAGGCCGAGGGAAATCCTCACCATCTCCGATTGAGTGCGCCTAGCAGCCGTGCGATGTACCAGGTTGTATGATATGTTTATATGTATATAGGTTGTGAGAAGTAGTTTGCATGCGCATCATGTAGGAACTGGGAGAAGTGCACTAGCCTAAATAACATGTCAGGAATGTGTACGCACATCCTGAGTGATGTATTGTATAATTACGGCTTGCGTGTAAGATATGTACTGAGCGGTCCTTCTGCATGCGCAATCAAGTATTTTCTTGAAAAATGTTGGAGTTCTTAAATTTCCGCCTTTGCAAAATTATTTATTTTTGCCACTCGGTTTTTCTCATGAGTTTTACAAAATACAACAGTGGAAAATGCCTCGTCCTTGGACTCGTTACATGCCAAGTCCACCGGAAGAAAATTATGGTACGCAGACAAGTAACAATTTCACACAGGGGCAGTCAAGTCAGCAAGGCAGTGAAGCAACATTTTCTCATGTGTGCCGCCTTTATGAGCAAGCCAACAGCAGCACCAAGAAATGATGAATCATATTATCAATATGGGAAATCACCGTGAAACATATCAGCAGCATTCCAAGTTGTATGAACTACAAAAGACACGTCCCCCAACATTCTCTCACACTAATAGACCGCTTGAGGCCGATGATTGGCTTCGAGACATTGAAAGGAAATTAATTATTGCATAGTGTTCAGACCGTGAGAAGGTACTTTATGCACCTCACTACCTCACTGGAGCAGCTGCATCATGGTGGGAGAATTTCCTACACATGCACCCCGATGAAAATAACATCACCTGGGAAGAATTTAAAGAAGGTTTTCGTGGGGCGCACATTCCCGAAGCATTATGAAAATCAAGAAAAGGGAATTTGATGACCTCAAGCAGAGAAGCATGATAGTGACTGAGTACAACAGTCAGTTTACTCAATTATCTCGTTATGCCAACGAAGAGCACATGACTGAAAACAAAAAGATGGAAAAATTTCTGGACGGTCTTGCACCAGCACTTAAATTTCAGCTGGTCGTACACACCTTTCCGGATTTCAAAACACTTGTGGACAAAGTCATTACATTGGAAAATGAGCGCCGCAGCTTGGAAGATTTTTGCAACCGCAAAAGGGACTAGACTACTCATGCTCGCAACAACCGGAACAAGACGGATTTTCAGAAGAATGGAGCAAACAAGTCCACAGCCAATGTTCCACGCCCAAACAAAAAAATTCATGCAAGGGACAAAGATTTTACATACCGCCCAGGTGTTACTTGCTACGCTTGTAGAGAGGAAGGGCACTATGCCAAACAGTGCCCAAAGCCAAGAAACTCAGCTCCCAAGCCAAACAACGGTGGAAATAATTCAACACCCAAGCGCAACAACTTCAACCCCAATAACAATCACAAGAATGGTCACTTGAATAATGTGACCAAGGAGGAAGCACAGAATGCCCCGGATATCGTACTCGGTACGTTCCCTGTCAACACAACACCTGCCACGGTTTTGTTTGATTCTGGAGCTTCTCACTCGTTCATTTCAAAGAAATTTGCTTTGCAAAATGATTTTTCGATGCTTCCCTTGGAAAAATCCATGATCATCAAGTCCCCCGGGATTAAGCAAATTACTCAGAGTTACTGCCAAGGTGTGGTTATTGAGTTTGAGGGACTAAGGTTTTATGCAAACCTCATTGTATTGGAAAATAAGGGACTGGATGTTATCCTAGGAATGGACTGGTTAACCACCAACAAGGGATTTATCGACTGCTTCAATCGGACTGTAATTCTTACCCATCATCACGGGAAGACAATAAAAATTGCATCTCAAGAAAGACAAATGTCACGGCGACCAAGGTTGAACAAGGTGGACATTTCAGAGTTAAGCAAAGTTCCAGTAGTGTGTGAGTTCCCTGACGTATTTCCCGAAGAACTACCAGGCATGCCACTAGATAGGGAAATAGAATTCATCATTGAGCTAGCACCCGGAACCACTCCCATTTACAAGAAGCCCTATAGAATGGCACCCTCCGAGTTGGTAGAATTAAAGAAGCAAATAAAAGAATTACTGGACAAAGGATTTATATGAGCCAGCTCCTCACCTTGGGGTTCACCCGTATTATTTGCCAAGAAAAAGGATGGGACACTGAGATTATGTATAGACTATCGAGCACTCAACATGGTCACCATCAAAAACAAATATCCGATGCCACGGATAAATGATTTATTTGACCAGCTCGCTCAAGCCAAGGTTTTTCTCAAAAATTGATTTAAGGTCGGGATATCATCAATTAAAAGTACGGACAGAAGATATCCCCAAGACAGCATTCACTTCCAGATATGGATTATATGAATTTACAGTAATGCCGTTTGGACTGACAACGCCCCCGCATATTTTGTCCACCTCATGAACAAAGTGTTTATGAAATTTATGGACAAATTTGTTGTGGTGTTCATTGATGATATTCTGGTATACTCCAAGACACCAGAAGAGCATGCTGAACATCTCAGGATTGTACTGGGAGAATTAAGGAAACATCAATTATACGCCAAGTTCAGCAAATGTGAATTTTGGTTAAGACAGGTTGGTTTCCTAGGCCATGTATTAACCCAAGAAGGTGTTGCCGTAGACCCAGAAAAAGTCAAGGCCATACTTGGCTGAAAACCACCAGCCAGCGTAACGGATGTACGAAGTTTCTTGGGAATGGCAGGATATTACTGAAGGTTTATTGAAGGGCTCTCCACCATAGCAAAACCAATGACACAGTTACTCAAGAAGGATAAGAAATTTGTATGGACTGAAGCTTGCGAGAAAAGTTTCCAAGAACTCAAAAGGAAATTAACAACAGCACCAGTATTGGTTGTACCAGACATACACAAAAGTTTTGAGGTGCATTGTGACGCATCCCGGAAGGGCCTCGGATGCGTATTAATGCAAGAAGGCAAAGTAGTCGCATACGCTTCCAGGAAACTATGAAAGCATGAAGAAAATTATCCTACTCATGACTTGGAGTTGGCAGCAGTCATTCATGCACTCAAAGAGTGGAGGCACTTTTTGCTTCGGAATCGTTGTGAAATATATACGGACCATAAAAGCCTCAATATATTTTCACACAACTAGAACTCAATTTACGACAACGACGCTGGTTGGAATTAGTGAAAGATTATGATGTTGGCATTCACTACCATCCAGGAAAGGCAAATGTAGTGGCAGATGCTCTTAGTCGAAACCCCAGTTCAGGCAACGACGGTCTACCAAACTTGAGACCTGAATTTCAGCAGGAGTTCGCCAAACTCAACTTGGTGATGGTCACGGAGGGCAATGTGTCAAATTTGGAAATACAGCCTACCCTAATGGAACAGATTAAGAAGGCTCAACATGGACACCCCAGCATCGAAGGCATAAAAAGAAAAGTGAGTTTGGGCAAGGCCGCAGAATTCGTCATAGACAATAAGGGAATATTATGGTACAGAGACAGACTTTGCGTACCAAATATAGAAGACCTCAAACAGCAAATTCTAGCCGAAGGCCACACCGCTCCATATTCAATCCATCCTGGAGGGACCAAAATGTACAAGGACATTCAGGAAATTTTTTGGTGGCACGGTATGAAAAGGGATATAGCCACATTCATTGCATGTTGTGATTCATGTCAGCGCATTAAAGCCGAGCACCAAAAACCAGCAGGATTGTTACAGCCAAACAAGATACCTGAGTGGAAATGGGACGAAATTGGAATGGATTTTATTGTCGGACTACCTCGGTCACGATACGGAAATAATGCCATATGGGTCATCACAGATATATTGACTAAGGTGGCACATTTCATCCCAGTAAAGACAACCCACACCACTCAGAAGCTTGCCAAACTTTATCTCTCTCGTATAGTTTGTCTGCATGGAATTCCAAAGACTATAATATCTGACAGAGGCACTCAATTCGTCTAGATTTTGGGATCAATTACAACAAGCTCTGGGAACTCAATTGGCATTCAGTACAGCATACCACCCCCAGACTGATGGACAAACTGAACGCATAAACCAAATTCTAGAGGACATGCTGAGAGCATGTGTTATCACCTATGGAACCAGTTGGGAAGAAAGCTTGCCATATGCCGAGTTTGCATACAACAACAGTTACCAAGCCAGCTTACAAATGGCACCTTTTGAAGCCTTGTACGGGCGGAGATGTTGTACTCCATTAAATTGGCAGAAACAGGAGATAGTCGTATCTTCGGCCCATATATGCTCAAGGAAGCTGAGGAGAAAGTCAGGCTAATCAGGGACCGACTCAAGACAGCTCAAAGCCGACAAAAGAGTTATTATACAATCGAAAACATCGGGGAGTCAGCTTTGAACCCGGTGAGTATGTGTACCTACGAGTATCTCCTATGAGGGGCCTGTAATGGTTCAAAGTTAAAGGAAAGCTAGCACCAAGATTCATCGGACCCTTCTGTGTAGTTGCGCGAAGAGGCACAGTAGCCTACCAGCTAGACCTACCCGAAGAACTGTCAGACGTCCACAACGTGTTCCACGTCTCATAGTTGAGGAAATGTGTAAGCAACCCAGAGAAGCATGTATCTCATGAGGACATTGACGTGCAACCAGACCTCACCTACAGGGAACGTCCAATAAAAATCTTAGAGGAGTCCGAGAGGAGAACCCATCAGAAAACAATTAAATTTTTCAAAGTTCAGTGGAGCAATCACACCTAGGATGAAGCAACATGGGAAAGAGAGGATTTTCTTCGGACAGAACACCCACACCTATTTGAGGATCAGCTGAAATCTCGGGGACGAGATTTTTCCTAAGGGGGTAGGTGTTGTAACACTCCAAAAAATTTGATTTGGTTTTCATTAAAATCTTTATTTGAATTAAAGGAGGGTATTTGAATTTTTTTAGAGGGACTCTTCATCTCAAATCTTTTCTTTTTATGACAAATATTTTTCTTTTCTAAGAAAGGTCCTTCTCAACCTTGATCTTTAGTCTTAAAGGTTTTTCAAAATTGTGTTGGCTCAACACAAATAATATTGGAGGGTTTTGCAACTATTTCTATTAAAAAGAAATCCTATGGATTTTGGGTGTTTATTCTTTGACTTTTTAAAGATTTCTCTTTTGCCTTGTCACATGTTGAGATTTTCTTCCAAAACCTTTTCCTCCACTTTGGGTCAAGTCAAATATCCAATCCCAGCAGGTTCAACCCATTTTTTATTTTAATTCTATTTATTTTATCCTCAAAGCAATTTCTGTCATTTATTTTGGACCTAGGTGTTTTACAAAGGAACCACCAGATCCCTTTTGAGTTTTGGTCCCAAACAAACTCCTCTGACTAGTCCTTAGTACCCTCAACCTAGATCCATCAAGATCCACTTGTCCACAATTCAAAATTTTCAAATTTTGCTTGCTGCAAGTTTGGACCAGATTTGCCATATTTGGTGAAATACATTATTTTTCTTCTCCAAAAATTCTGAGATAAATCAGGCAGCCCCCAGGTGCATTGAGAGGTCACCTCACCAAAGATCAACTCCAGAAAGCTTTTCCACATGCCAAAAACATTTCATCAAACACCTGGCGTGCACTGTTTCTGGCAATATTCAGAAAAGTTCAGAGTTTCAGTGTTTCAGTTTCATTCGACAGTGTCGTTTCCATCAGAAACCGTCGACAATCTCACCAGTAGCCACCTTGGATCGTTGCTCACTGCTCCTTCTTCTTATCTAGTGCGTCGCACGATCGTTTGGATGGGCACAAGTGTCGGTGGCGATGTGGCACCTAATCGCCGGTGTCTTCTGCGGTGGCAGAGCCACCCGTGGCGGCCAGCAGGGGCCGGCCCTGCCTTTCGGCGCCATCCAGCACCGCCCAAGCCACCAGCAACCTCCGCGTGGCTGTCCGCTTGCCTGTGCATGCTACAGAGCCGTTGCCGTGGCGTGAGAAGCACAGGGCGCGCTCCCTGCCGCCGACGTGCCCGCAGTGCCGTTCCGTCGAAAACTTGGAGTATCACCCAAGTTTTGCCAAGCTTAGCCTCGGGATGGAACCAGTGGACCAATCCACAGCTGCCCCGACCCCTAAACCACCTGCCCGACCACTGCCTCGCCGGAGATATCACGTTCTCGGCAACCACCTCGGGCCGGCTATAAATAGCGCCCCGAGCTTGCCCTAGTCCAAGCATCACACCTCCACCTCACCAGAACCACGCCCAGCCACTAGGAAGGCCTCGAGGAGGTCTTCTTCTTCGACTCCGGCCGCCCCGATCCGCTTCGGGGTCCGGCAAGATCTTCTCTGGTGAGTGCACTTCCGCCTCCCAAACCGCGTCAGTAACCTCATGATCCACTACCTAGCCTAACCCGCGCCCCAATTTGAAGGTTGTAGCTCCCTTCGGAGAGATCCATCCTCGCCTGAACCATCGTCCACCGGAGTGAAGGCCACCATCGACGTGGAGCTCGCCGACGACCAACTCCACCACCCACAGACGCGGGAGAGCACCCTGAGTCCATAGGTACCATCCACTCCTCCTAACTCGCCGTGGATCGACGCCGGCGACCACCGCAGCCCTCGGGCGCCGGTGACTCTGTTTTGAAGTTCAAACCTGATGGGTGGGACCCCCTCGTCAGCTTTTTCTTTTTTTGAACTCTTTTCTGAAAACTCCTTCGGGCAAAATACGCTTTCTAACTGAAACGTTTTTCTGTCTTTTTATAAACTACCCCCTGGAAACTTTCTGTTTCATTACAGATGAGTCCCTGGACTAAAACCTTAATAACTTTTAAACAAAAGATGGTTTTGTATTGATTCTTTTTTTGTCATCTTTATTTTTCTTTCTAGTTTTTTATCATATTTATTTGTAAAATATTTGGAACACTTTTTGTGCACGCACGGTATTTACGTAGTATCCGACTTTCTTTTATACCGTAGATACCGACGGAGGTGACGGAGACACAAACTTCACCGAGCTAGACTCCGACTACTCCGAACCAGGCAAGCATGTTTGAACCTTTGATATGATGAGTGTTTGCATGTTTGCTTGAGTAGTTATTTCATGGCATGTTTATATAAGCATCAGTAAGTGTTATATTGCATGCAAGGCAACTACAAGTGAGCTTCGAAACTTGATGTGTCATTTGATGAGAGATAACATGATCATGTGGTGACATGAAAGGTGGTAAGATGGTATTGTTGAAGCATGCCAGTCTTATGTCAACCGTTTAACTCCAGTGTTAACGTGGATCAAGTCACGTTACCGTCCGTCCCGTTTTGTGCTGCCACATGTTTTCTGCAAAGAATACGGTTTAGTAAGTTGCAAACCTCTTTCCACGTACACACCAAATAGAGGGGCCGTGATGAGGGTTTCATGGCCCTGGATTAAAGCCTGTCATCCGGTCAGGGGGCATGGGTGTTTCCGGTTGGGACCGAGAGGGGGGCACCCCTCAGAGCGCGCGATATAAATTTGATCCCATGCTATTCGAGGTTGTGGCCTCCCCGTCTTAAAGTTTTTCTTGAACGTTGCCTAGGGTGATCCCTGGCAACGGGATGTGGAATGGGTGTGTACTGGTTAGATGTGTTTACTTCTAAAATACCGTAAACGGAACTAGTCCTTCGTGACTACTGAAATCCGTTGGCTGTGGTTAAAGAGTACAAACTCTATAGAGTCAAAACCATTCGAGTAACCATATCTATGGTCAAGGACTGTGATCAACTTATCTATGTCAGTGTCAGTGTCAGTCCCAACGTCCGTCTCAGTGTTAGTCTCAGTGACAATCTCCGGTAAATTAACATGAGTGTTAAACCCGGCTGAGTGTTATTCCTGTGGATGGACTAACCCGTTTATTATTATGTACTGAGTATTTCCTTAGAATGATTTGAATTCGTGAACTGCTTGAATTCGAATAATGAAATATAAGCTCTTTATGTGATGTCGCTCATACGTCCGACTGTGGCATTGTTGTTATTCACTTTCGATATAAGCCCTTTATGTGATGTCGCTCAGACGTCCGACTGTGGCACTATTGTTATTTACTTTCGATATAAGCCCTTATGTGATGTCACTCAGACGTCCGACTGTGGCACTGTTGTTATTTACTTTCAATATAAGCCCTTTATGTGATGTCGCCCAGACGTCCGACTGTGGCATCCTTGTGATTTACTTTCGACATAGGCCCTTTATGTGATGTCGCTCAGACGTCCGACTGTGGCATTATTGTTATTTACTTTCATTATAAGCCCTTTTCGAGATGTCGCTTAAGACGTCCGACTGTGGCACTCATTGTCATTTACTTTTCAATATAAGCCCTTTATGCGGTGTCGCCCTGACGCCCGACTGTGGCATGTTAATTTATTTTTACCTTTCGAGGCGTCGCTTTAGACACCCGATCGGTCTTCCGTTATCTTATTAGGATTTCGGGAGGCCTGACTTCCTTTTTATTTAACATGCCGTGCAAATTTATTACCTGAGTGTGCATTACTAAACTACTCATGTGCATCATGTTTGCATTTGTTATATCTTATGTCCAAACTGTCTTGCGAGTACATTAAAAGTACTCACCTGGCTTGTTGATTTGGCCAGATATTGACGAAGGCGATCTTATGGATGAACAGTTCGATAGCGAGTCCGACGCCTAGAGGAGTCCCAGTCAGTCCCGTGCAATCCTGGATTTTTTCACTTGTATCATATACGCTTCCGCTACCCGAATAAAATCATAGAGCCTCACTCCGACGCCCGATGAGCTGTAAGATTAGGAGTCTTGTCACCCACTTCACTGTGACATATCCACCACCACTTTTATTACAAGTCAGTAGTTATGCCACCATACCCTTGTGTCATATCTGCCTTTATGTATAATATCGGCGTGCTTGTAATAAATTGTTGAGCAACCTCAGCTCAACCCTGTATGATATTTAGTACTTCTGGATTTCTGTATCAAGGATTTGTCTACTAGTAAGGAAGATTTTTCCTATACTGGTCTATATAAGGGTCGGTTTCTCAATAAATGTTTTATTGGAAAACCGGCCGCGACACATATATATCAGAGGGGGAAGGAAAGAGGGGGGAGGGGGAAGGAAGGGGGAATCCTATTCCCTTTCTTTCCTTTCTTCATTCTCCTTTCCTTCTCCACCTTGGCCGGCCCATATGGGGGGCGTACCAGCCCCTTGTGGCCGGTGCGTTCCTCTTGGCCCATAAGGCCCACATCTTTTGCCGGGGGTGCTCGGAACCCCTTCAGGTGACCCGATATGTACCCGGTACCCTCCAGAACACTTCCGGTGTCCGAATACCATCTTACTATATATAAATCTTTACCTCTCGACCATTTCGAGACTCCTCGTCATGTACGTGATCTCATCCGGGACTCCAAAGAACATTTGGTCACCAAATCACATAACTCATATAATACTATATCGTCATCGAATGTTAAGCGTGCGGACCCTACGGGTACGAGAACTATGTAGACATGACCAAGACACCTCTCTGGTCAATAACCAATAACAGAACCTTGATGCTCATATTGGCTCCTACATATTCTATGAAGATCTTTATCGGTCAAACCATTATGACAACATACATAATTCCCTTTGTCCATCGATATGTTACTTGCCCAAGATTCAGTCGTTGGTATCTTCATACCTAGTTCAATCTCGTTACTTGCAAGTATCTTTACTCGTTCCGTAATACATCATATCATGACCAACTCCTTAGTCGTTTGCTTGCAAACTTATGATGTGTGTTACCGAGAGGGCCGAGAGATACCTCTCCGATACTCGAAGTGACAAATCCTAATCTTGATCTTTGCCAACTCAATAGACACCTTCAGAGATACCTGTAGAGCATCTTTATAATCACCCAGTTACATGACATTTGATAGCACACAAGGCATTCCTCCGGTATCCTGGAGTTGCATAATCCCATAGTCGAAGGAATATGTATTTGACATGAAGAAAGCAATAACAATAAAACTGAACGATTATTATGCTAAGCTAACGGATGGGTCTTGTCCATCACATCATTCACCTAATGATGTGAACCCGTTATCAAATGACTTCTCATGTCCATGGTTAGGAAACCATAACCATCTTTGATCAAAGAGCTAGTCTAGTAGAGGCTTACTAGGGACACTATGTTTGTTTATGTATTCACACATGTATTAAGGTTTCCGATCAATACAATTCTAGCATGAATAATAAACATTTATCATGAATAAGGAAATATAAAATAATAACTTTATCATTGCCTCTAAGTCATATTTCCGTCAGTTTTCACTAGAGGCTTCTCTCTCGAACACATAGCACGCGGTGGTTAAACAAATTACTGTTGGACAATTGATAGAAAATCACACAGTTATGATGATATTTAAGGCAATGATCATGTATATAGGCTAAAGGAAATATGCCCTAGAGGAAATAATAAAGTTGTTATTTTATATTTCCTTATTCATGATAAATGTTTATTATTCATGCTAGAATTGTATTAACCGGAAACTTGATACATTTGTGAATATATAGACAAAGCATTGTGTCCCTAGTATTCTACTAGACTAGCTCGTTGATCAAAGATGGTTAAGTTTCCTAGCCATGGACATGTGTTGTCATTTGATGAACGGGATCACATCATTAGGAGAATGCTATGATGGACAAGAACCATCCGTTAGCTTAACATAATGATAGTTCAGTTTTGTGGCTACTACTTTCTTCATGCCAAATACAAATTCCTCCAACTATGAGATTATCCAACTCCCTGACACCAGAGGAATGCCTTGTGTGCTATCAAACGTCACAACGTAACTGGGTGATTATAAAGATGCTCTATAGGTATCTCCGAAGGTGCTTGTTGGGTTGGCATAGATCAAGATTAGAATTTGTCACTCCGAGTATCGGAGAGGTATATCTGGGCCCTCTCGGTAATGCACATCATATGAAGCCTTGCAAGCAATGTGACTAATGAGTTAGTTGCGGGGTGATGCATTATGGAACGAGTAAAGAGACTTGCCAGTAACGAGATTGAACTAGGTAAGAAGATACCACGATCGAATCTCGGGCAAGTAACATACCGATGACAAAGGGAATAACGTATGTTGCCAAAGTGGTTCGACCAATAAAGATCTTCGTAGAATATGTGGGAAAAATATGAGCATCCAGGTTCCGCTATTGGTTATTGACCGGAGAGGTGTCTCGGTCATGTCTACATAGTTCTCGAACCCGTAGGGTCCGCGCACTTAACGTTCGAGGATGATATATATTATATGAGTTATGTGTTTTGGTGACCAAAGGTTGTTTGGAGTCCCAGATGAGATCACAGACATGACGAGGAGGCTCGAAATGGTCGATAGGTGAAGATTGATATATTGGAAGGTAGTATTCAGACACCAGAAGCATTCCGGAATGTATCGGGTACATATCGA
>NC_041383.1:185560959-185567643 GCF_002162155.2 Triticum dicoccoides | reverse complement strand
TTCCAAGCCGTGTGCGGCGCCCCCTCCAGAGTTTACGCCTCCGGTCATTTTCTCGCGGTGCTTAGGTGAAGCCCTTCGCGGATCACATCACCATCACCATCACCACGCGCTCGTGCTGACGGAACTCATCTACTTCCTCAACCCTCTGCTAGATCAAGAGCTCGAGGGACGTCATCGCGCTAAACGTGTGCAGAACTCGGAGGTGCCATACGTTCGGTACTCGATCGGTCGGAACGAGAAGACGTTCGACTACATTAATCATGTTAAGCAAATACTTATGCTTTCGGTCTACGAGGGTACGTAGACACACTCTCCCCCTCTCGTTGCTATGCATCTCCTAGATAGATCTTTGCGTGAGTGTAGGAACTTTTATGAAATTGTATGCTACGTTCCCCAACAATGGCATCCGAGCCAGGTCTATGCATAGATGATATGCATGAGTAGAACACAAAGAGTTGTGGGCGGTGATCGTCATACTGCTTACTACCAATGTCTTATTTTGATTCAGCGTTATTGTTTGATGAAGTGGCCCGGACCAACCTTACATGACTACGTTCATGAGAACGGTTTCACCAACATACATGCAACAAGTTTTGCATAAAGGTGGCTGGCGGGTGTCTGTTTCTCCAACTTTAGTTGAATCGAATTTGACTGCGGCCAGTCCTTGTTGAAGGTTAAAACAGCAAACTTGATAAATCACCGTTGTGGTTTTGTGCCGTAGGTAAGAACGGTTCTTGCTAGAAGCCCGTAGAAGCCACGTAAAACTTGCAACAACAAATTAGAGGACATCTAACTTGTTTTTGCAGGGCATGTTGTGATGTGATATGGTCAAGACATGATGTGATAGACGTTGTTGTATGAGATGATAATGTTTTGTAAAAGTTACCGGCAACTGGCAGGAACCTTATGGTTGTCGCTTTATTGTATGAAATACAAACACCATGTAATTGATTTACTTTATCACTAAGCGGTAGCGATAGTCGTAGTAGCAATAGTTGGCGAGACGACCATGACGCTACGATGGAGATCAAGGTGTCAAGCCGGTGATGATGGAGATCATGGCATTGCTTTGGTGATGGAGATCAAAAGCACAAGATGCTGATGCCATATCATGTCACATATTTTGATTGCATGTGATGTTTATCTTTATGCATCTTATTTTGCTTAGTACGGTGGTAGCATTATAAGATGACCCCTTCACTAAATTTCAAGTATAAGTGTTCTCTCTGAGTATGCACCATTGTGAAAGTTCTTTGTGCTGAGACACCACGTGATGATCGGGTGTGATAAGCTCTACGTTCAAATACAACGGGTGCAAGCCAGTTTTGCACATGCGGAATACTCGGGTTAAACTTGACGAGCCTAGCATGTACATACATGGCCTCGGAACACTGGAGACCGAAAGGCCGAACGTGAATCATATAGTGGATATGATCAACATAAAGATGTTCACCATTGATGACTACTCCATCTCACGTGGTGATCGGACATGGTTTAGTTGATTTGGATACATATCATTTAGATGACTTGAGGGATGTCTATATAAGTGGGATTTCTTAAGTAATATGATTAATTGAACTTAATTTATCATGAACTTAGTCCTGATAGTTTTTGCATACCTATGTTGTAGATCAATGGCCTGTGCTACCGTTCCCATGAATTTTAATGTGTTCCTAGAGAAAGCCAAGTTGAAATATGATGGTAGCAACTACATGGACTGGGTCCGTAACTTGAGGATTATCCTCATTGTTGCACAGAAGAATTATGTCCTTGATGCACCGCTAGGTGAAAGGCCTGCTGCAGAACTAGAAGCTGACGTTATGAACGTCTGGCAAGCTCGATCTGATGACTACTCTCTAGTTCATTGTGCCATGCTTTACAGCTTAGAATCGGGACTTCAAAGACGTTTTGAACGACATGGACCATATGAGATGTTCCAGGAGTTGAAGTTAATATTTCAAGCTAACGCCCGAGTTGACAGAGATGTGAAGTCTCCAACAAGTTCTATAGCTGCAAGATGGAGGAGGACAGTTATATTAGTGAGCACATACTCAAAATGTTTGGGTACCATAATCACTTGACTCAGCTGGGAGTTAATCTTCCAGATGATTGCGTCATTGACAGAGTTCTTCAATCATTGCCACCAAGCTACAAAGGCTTCGTGATGAACTACAATATGCAAGGGATGGAAAAGACTATTCCCAAGCTCTTCGCAATGCTCAAGGCTGTGGTGGTAGAAATCAAGAAGGAGCATCAAGTGTTGATGGTTAACAAAACCACTACTTTCAAGAAGAAGGGCAAGGGAGAGAAGGGGAACTTCAAGAAGAATGGAAAGCAAGTTGTAACTCCCGGGAAGAAACCCAAAGCTGGACCCAAGCTGGAAACTGAGTGCTTCTACTACAAAGGGACTGGTCACTGGAAGCGGAACTGCCCCAAGTATTTGGCGGATAAGAAGGATGGCAAAGTGAACAAAGGTATATTTGATATCCATGTTATTGATGTGTACCTTACTAATTCTCATAGTAGTGCCTGTGTATTTGATACCGGTTCGGTTGCTCATATTTGTAACTCGAAACAGGGACTACGAATTAAACGAAGATTGGCTAAGGACGAGGTGACGATGCGCGTCAGGAATGGTTCCACGGTCGATGTGATCGCCGTCGGCATGCTACCTCTGCATCTACCTTCGGGATTAGTTTTTAGACCTGAATAATTGTTATTTGGTGCCAACGTTGAGCATGAACATTATATCTGGATCTTGTTTAGTGTGAGACGGTTATTCATTTAAATCAGAGAATAATGGTTGTTCTATTTATATGAGTAATATCTTTTATGGTCATGCAGCCTTGAAGAGTGGTCTATTTCTGTTGAATCTCGATCGCGGTGATACACATATTCATAATATTGATGCCAAAAGATGCAAAGTTGATAATGATAGTGCAACTTATTTGTGGCAATGCCGTTTAAGTCATATCGGTGTAAACCGCATGAAGAAACTCCATGCAGATGGACTTTTGGAATCACTTGATTATGAATCATTTGATACTTGTGAACCGTGCCTTATGGGCAAGATGACTAAAACTCCGTTCTCTGGAACAATGGAACGAGCTAATGACTTATTGGAAATAATACATACCTATGTATGCGGTCCGCTGAGTGTTGATGCTCGTGGCGAGTATCGTTATTTTCTGACCTTCACAGATGATTTGAGCAGATATGGGTATATCTACTTAATGAAACACAAGTCTGAAAACATTTGAAAAGTTTAAAGAATTTCAGAGTAAAGTGGAGAATCATCGTAAAAATAAAATAAAGTTTCTACAACCTAATCGTGTAGGTGAATATTTGAGTTACGAGTTTGGCCTTCATTTAAAACAATGTGGAATAGTTTCACAACTCACGCCACCTAGAACACCACAGAGTAATGGTGTGTTCGAACGTTGTAACCGCACTTTATTAGATATGGTGCAATCTATGATGTATCTTACCAGTTTACCACTATTGTTTTGGGGTTATGCATTAGAGACAACTGCATTCACGTTAAACAGGGCACCATCAAAATCCGTTGAGACGACACCTTATGAACAGTGGTTTGGCAATAAACCTAAGTTGTCGTTTCTTAAAGTTTGGGGATGCAATGCTTATGTCAAAAGGCTTCAGCCTGATAAGCTCGTACGCAAATCAGAGAAGTGCGTCTTTATAGGATACCCTAAGGAAACAATTGGGTACACCTTCTACCACAGATCTGGAGGCAATATCTTTGTTGCGAAGAATGGAACCTTTCAAGAGAGGGAGATTCTCTCAAAAGAAGTGAGTGGGAGGAAAGTAGAACTTGGTGAGGTAATTGTACCTTCTCTCAATTTGGAAAGTAGCTCATCCAAGAAATCCGTTCCCGTGATGCGTACACCAACTGGAGAGGAAGATAATGATAATGATCATGAAACTTCAGATCAAGTTACTACAGAACCTCGTAGGTCAACCAGAACACAATCCGCACCATAGTGGTACGGTAATCCTGTTCAGATCAAGTCATGTTACTTGACCATGACGAACCTACAAACTATGAAGAAGCTATGATGAGCCCAGATTCCGATAAATGGCTAGAGGCCATGAAATCTGAGATAGGATCCATGTATGAGAACAAAGTGTTGACTTTGGTGGATTTGCCCGATGAACAGCGACCCTTAGAGAATAAATGGATCTTCAAGAAGAAGACTGGCGTTGATGGTAATGTTAATGTCTGTAAAGATCGACTTGTCGCAAAAGGTTTTTGACAAGTTCAAGGAGTTGACTACAATGAGACTTTCTCACCCGTAGGGATGCTTAAGTCTGTCCGAATCATGTTAGCAATTGCCGCATTTTATGATTATGAAATTTAGCAAATGGATGTCAGAACTACATTCCTTAATGGATTTCTTAAATAAGAGTTGTATATGATGCAACCATAAGGTTTTGTCGATCCTAAAGGTGCTAACAAAGTGTGCAAGCTCAAGCGATCCATTTATGGACTGGTGCAAGCATCTCAGAGTTGGAATATACGCTTTGATGAGGTGATCAAAGCATATGGTTTTATACAGACTTTTGGAGAAGCCTGTATTTACAAGAAAGTGAGTGGGAGCTCTATAGCATTTCTGATATTATATGTGAATGACATATTGTTGATTGGAAATGATGTAGAATTACCGAATAGCCTAAAAGGATACTTGAATAAAAGTTTTTCAATGAAAGACCTCGGTGAAGCTGCTTATATATTGGGCATCAAGATCTATAGAGATAGATCAAGACACTTGATAGGACTTTCACAAAGCACATACCTTGATAAAGTTTTGAAGAAGTTCAAAATGGATCAAGCAAAGAAAGGGTTCTTGCATGTGTTACAAGGTGTGAAGTTGAGTCAGACTCCATGCCCGACCACTTCAGAAGATAGAGAGAAACTGAAAGTCATTCCCTATGCCTCAACCATAGGTTCTATCATATATGCTATGCTGTGTACCAGACCTGATGTGTGCCTTGCTATAAGTTTAGCAGGGAGGTGCCAAAGTAATCCAGGAGTGGATCACTGGGCAGCGGTCAAGAATATCCTGAAGTACCTGAAAAGGACTAGGGATATGTTTCTCGTTTATGGAGGTGACAAAGATCTTGTCGTAAGTGGTTACATCGACACTAGCTTTGACACTGATTGGGATGACTCTAAGTCACAAACCGGATATGTATTTTTATTGAATGGTGGAGCTGTCAGTTGGTGCGGTTCTAAGCAGAGCGTCGTGGCGGGATCTACGTGTGAAGCGGAGTAAATAACTGCTTCGGAAGCAGCAAATGAAGGAGTCTGGATGAAGGAGTTCATATCCGATCTAGGTGTAATACCTAGTGCATCGGGTCCAATGAAAATCTTTTGTGACAATACTGGAGCAATTGCCTTGGCGAAGGATCCAGATTTCACAAAAGACCAAACACATCAATAGACGCTTCAATTCCATCCGAGATTTGGTCAAGGAGGGAGACATAGAGATTTGCAAAATACATACGAATCTGAATGTGGCAGACCCGTGGACTAGGCCTCTTCCACGAGCAAAACATGATCAACACCAAGACTACATGGGTGTTAAATTCATTACAACGTAATCTAGATTATTGACTCTAGTGCAAGTGGGCGACTGAAGGAAATATTCCCTAGAGGCAATAATAAAGTTGTTGTTTTATATTTCCTTATTTATGATAAATGTTTGTTATTCATGCTAGAATTGTATTAACCGGAAACTTGATACATGTGTGAATACATAGACAAAACACCGTGTCCCTAGTATGCCTCTATTAGACTAGCTCGTTGATCAAAGATGGTTAAGTTTCCTAGCCATGGACATGTGTTGTCATTTGATGAACAGGATCACATCATTAGGAGAGTGATGTGATGGACAAGACCCATCCGTTAGCTTAGCATAATGACCGTTCAGTTTTATTGCTACTGCTTTCTTCATGTCAAATTCATATTCCTCCGACTATGATATTATGCAACTCCTGGACACCGGAGGAATGCCTTGTGTTCTATAAAATGTCACAACATAACTGGGTGATTATAAAGATGCTCTACAGGTATCTCCGAAGGTGCTTGTTGGGTTGGCATAGATTGATATTAGGATTTGTCGGCCCGAGTATCGGAGAGGTATCTCTGGGCCTTCTCGGTAATGCACATCATATTAAGCCTTGCAAGCAATGTGACTAATGAGTTAGTTGCGGGATGACGCATTACGGAACGAGTAAAGAGACTTGCCAGTAATGAGATTGAACTAGGTACGAATATACAGACGATCGAATCTTGGGCAAGTAACATACCGATGACAAAGGGAATAACGTATGTTGTCATAGCGGTTTGACCGATAAAGATCTTCGTAGAATATGTGGGAACCAATATGAGCATCCAGGTTCCGCTATTGGTTATTGACCGGAGAGGTGTCTCGGTCATGTCTACATAGTTCTCGAACCCGTAGGGTCCGCACGCTTAACGTTCGATGACGATATATATTATATGAGTTATGTGTTTTGTGACCGAAGGTTGTTTGGAGTCCCGGATGAGATCGAGGACATGACGAGGAGTCTCAAAATGGTTGAGAGGTAAAGATTGATATATTGGAAGGTAGTATTCGGACACCGGAATTGTTTCGGAATGTATCGGGTACATATCGGAGT
>NC_041383.1:185525450-185560796 GCF_002162155.2 Triticum dicoccoides | reverse complement strand
GGGGGAAGATATGGGCCATATGGGCCATAGGAGGGAGGCACACCAGCCCACAAAGGGGTGGCACGCCCCCCACCAGGGAGGAGTCCGAATTGGACCAGGGGAGGGGGCGGCGCCCCCCTTTCCTTCTCCCCCTCTCTCATTCCCCCTTCCCCCCCTGTGGTAAAAGGAAGGGGGGGGGGCGAAACCTACTAGGACCCCAAGTAGGACTCCCCCTACTTGGGGGGTGCTCCTAGGGCCGGCCTCCTCTCCCTCCCTCCTTTATATACTGGGGGGGGGCTAGATTACACATCAATTGTTCCAAGCCGTGCGGCGCCCCCCTCCACGGTTTATGCCTCCAATCGTATTGTCACGGTGCTTAGGCGAAGCCGTGCGCGGATCACATCACCATCACCGTCACCACGCCGTCATGCTGATGGAGCTCATTGCTACGTCTTGAGCTTGCGTTGGTTTTCCTTGAAGAGGAAAGGGTGATGCAGCAATAGTAGCGTAAGTATTTCCCTCAGTTTTTGAGAACCAAGGTATCAATCCAGTAGGAGGCTCCTCAGAAGTCCCACGCACCTACACAAACAAACAAAGAACTCACAACCAATGCAATAAAGGGGTTGTCAATCCCTTCATGGCCACTTGCGAAATTGAGATCTGATAGAGATAGTATGAGAAGATAAATATATTTTTGGTATTTTATAATATAGATTGGAAAAGTAAAGATGCAAATAAAAGTAGATTGAAAGCTTATATGATAAAAGATAGACCCGGGGGCCATATGTTTCACTAGTGGATTCTCTCAAGATAGCATAAGTATTACGGTGGGTGAACAACTTACTATCGAGCAATTGATAGAAAAGTGAATAATTATGAGATTATCTAGGCATGATCATGTATATAGGCATCACGTTCGTGACAAGTAGACCAACTCTTTCCTGCATCTACTACTATTACTCCACACATCGACCGCTATCCAGCATGCATCTAGAGTATTAAGTTCATAAAGAACAGAGTAACGCATTAAGAAAGATGACATGATGTAGAGGGATAAACTCATGCAATATGATATAAACCCCATCTTTTTATCCTCGATGGCAACAATACAATACGTGCCTTGCTGCCCTTGCTGTCACTGGGAAAGGACACCGCAAGATTGAACCCAAAGCTAAGCACTTCTCCCATTGCAAGAAAGATCAATCTAGTAGGCCAAACCAAACTGATAATTCGAAGAGACTTGCAAAGATAACTTAATCACACATAAAACACTTCAAAGGAGATTCAAATATTTCTCATAGATAAACTTGATCATAAACCCACAATTCATCGGATCTCGACAAACACACTGCAAAAAGAGTTACATCGAATAGATCTCCAAGAAGATCAAGGAGAACATGGTATTTGAGATCCAAAAGAGAGAAGAAGCCATCTAGCTAATAACTATGGACCCGAAGGTCTGTGGTAAACTACTCACAACTCATCGTAGGGGCTATGGTGTTGATGTAGAAGCCCTCCATGGTTGATTCCCCCTCCGACGGAGCACCGGCGAAGGCTCCAAGATGGGATCTCACGGATAGAGAAGGTTGCGGCGGTGGAATTAGGTTTTCGTGGCTTGTTCTGATGTTCTCGGGGTACGTGGGTATATATAGGAGGAATAAGTAGGTCGGTGGACGCCCGAAGGGCCCACGAGATTGGGGGCACACCCAGTAGGGAGGGGCGCGCCCTCCACCCTCGTGGCCGCCTCGGCTGCTTCTTGACTTGCACTCCAAGTCCTCTGGGTCACATTCGTTCCAAAAATTACGCTCCCGAAGGTTTCATCTCGTTTGGACTCCGTTTGATATTCCTTTTCTTCGAAATACTGAAATAGGCAAAAAAAAAGCAATACAGGCTGGGCCTCCGGTTAGTAGGTTAGTCCCAAAAATGATATAAAAGTGTAAAGTAAAGCCCATAAACATCCAAAATAGGTAATATAATAGCATGGAACAATAAAAAATTATAGATATGTTGGAGACGTATCAAGCATCCCCAAGCTTAATTCCTGCTCGTCCTCGAGTAGGTAAATGATAAAAACAGAATTTTTGATGTGGAATGCTACCTAGCATAATTCTCAATGTAATTTATTTATTGTGGCATGAATGTTCAGATCCAAATGATTCAAAATAAAAGTTCATATTGACATAAGAAATAATAATACTTCAAGCATACTTAATCAAGCAATCATGTCTTCTCAAAATAACATGGCCAAAGAAAGTTATCCCTACAAAATCATATAGTCTGGCTGTTGCTCTATCTTCATCACACAAAGTATTTAATCATGCACAACCCTGATGACAAGCCAATCAATTGTTTCATACTTTAGTAATCTCAAAATTTTTCAACTTTCACGCAATACATGGGCGTGAGCCATGGACATAGCACTATATGTGGAATAGAATGGTGGTTGTGGAGAATACAAAAAAGGAGGAAGATAGTCTCACATCAACTAGGCGTATCAACGGGCTATGGAGATGCCCATTAATAGGTATCAATGTGAGTGAGTAGGGATTGCCATGCAACAGATGCACTAGAGCTATAAATGTATGAAAGCTCAACAAAAGAAACTAAGTGGGTGTGCATCCAACTCACTTGCTCACGAAGACCTAGGGCATTTTGAGGAAGCCCATCATTGGAATATACAAGCCAAGTTCTATAATGAAAATTCCCACTAGTATATGAAAGTGACAACATAGGAGACTCTCTATCATAAAGATCATGGTGCTACTTTTAAGCACAAGTGTGGTAAAAGGATAGTAGCATTGTCCCTTCTCTCTTTTTCTCTCATTCTTTTATTTGGCCTTTCTCTTTTTTTTGGCCTTTCTCTTTTTTTAGTCTGAAGTCTCATCCCGACTTGTGGGGAATCATAGTCTCCATCATCCTTTCCTCACTGGGACAATGCTCTAATAATGAAGATCATCACACTTTTATTTACTTACAACTCAATGTTACAACTCAATACTTAGAACAAGATATGACTCTATATGAATGCCTCTGGCGGTGTACCGGGATATGCAATGAATCAAGAGTGACATGTATGAAAATTATGAAGGTGGCCTAGCCACAAATACAATGTCAACTACATGATCATGCAAAGAGCAATATGACAATAATGATGCGTGTCATATAAACGGAACGGTGGAAAGTTGCATGGCAATATATCTCGAAATGGCTACGGAAATGCCATAATAGGTAGGTATGGTGGCTGTTTTGAGGAAGGTATATGGTGGGTGTATGGTACCGGCGAAAGTTGTGCGGCACAAGAGAGGCTAGCAATGGTGGATGTGTGAGAGTGCGTATAATCCATGGACTCAACATTAGTCATAAAGAACTCATGTACTTATTGCAAAAATCTACAAGTCATCAAGAACAAAGTACTACGCGCATGCTCCTAGGGGGATAGATTGGTAGGAAAAGGCCATCGCTTGTCCCCGACCACCACTCATAAGGAAGACAATCAATAAATAAAATTGTGCTCCAACTTCATCACAAAGCGGATCACCATACGTGCATGCTATGGGAATCACGAACTTCAACACAAGTATTCTTTAAATTCATAATCACCCAACTAGCATGACTCTAATATTACCATCCTCATATCTCAAAACAATTATCAAGTATCAAATTGATCATAGCATCCAATTCACTTTCTATGATAGTTTTTATTATACCCAACTTGGATGCTCATCATTCTAGGACCAATTTTATAACCATAGCAAATACCATTCTGTTCTAAGAGACTCTCAAAATAATATAAGTGAAGCATGAGAGACTAATAATTTCTTCAAAATTAAACCACCTCCGTGCTCTAAAAGATATAAGTGAAACACTAGAGCAAAAACTATCTAGCTCAAAAGATATAAGTGAAGCACATAGCGTATTCTAATAAATTCTAATCAAGTGGGCTTCTCCCCAAAATGTGTATACAGCAAGGATGATTGTGGAAAACTAAAAAGAAAAGACTAATATCATACAAGACGCTCCAAGAAAAACACATATCATGTGGCGAATAAAAATATAGCTCCAAGTAAAGTTACCGATAAACGAAGACGAAAGAGGGGATGCCTTCCGGGGGCATCCCCAAGCTTAGGCTTTTGGCTATTATTGAATATCCTGGGGTGCCATGGGCATCCCCAAGCTTAGTCTCTTACCACTCCTTATTCCATAGTCCATCAAATCTTTACCCAAAACTTGAAAACTTCACAACACAAAACTCAACAGGAAATCTCATAAGCTCCATTAGAGAAAGAAAGAAAAACCACCACATAAGGTACTATAATGAACTCATTCTTTATTTATATTTGTGTTAAACCTACTGTATTCCAAGTTCTGTATGGTTCATACCACTTAATACTAGCCATAGATGCATCAAAATAAGCAAACAACACACGAAAAACAGAATATGTCAAAAACAAAACAGTCTGTAGCAATCTGTAACTCTCGAATACTTCTGGAACTTTAAAACTCCTACCAAAATAGGAAGTCCTGGGAAATTTTTCTATTGATCTACAGAAAAAATAATCAATGCAAAAGCACATTTCTGTAAATTAAAAAAAATTATTTTCGTGCGTGCAAAGTTTCTGTTTTTCAGCAGAATCAAATTAACTATCACCATAGGTTATCCTATAGGTTCTACTTGGCACAAACACTAATTAAAACACAAAAATACATCTAAACAGAGGTAGATGCAAAATTTATTACTAAACAGAAACAAAAACAGAAGACACAAATAAAATTGGGTTGCCTCCCAACTAGCGCTATCGTTTAACGCCCCTAGCTAGGCATAAAAGCGAGGATAGATCTAAGTAGTGCCATAATAATATGATAGATCTTGAAAACTCATCTCATATTCTCTACGTTTAGCAGCAAGTTTTCTTTGAGGCAAGCAAAAGTAATCAAAAGGGCTAAATTTAATGGGACAAAAGTCCCCAAGATCAATCACAGGAGGAATGGGTTCCTCCTTTGGCCCTTCATATTGCACAACTAATTCATCATTATAAGCATTCTTTTGACAAAACTTCGTGAGCCTATACTCAAGAGAGTATCCTAGCTCATTGTTTCAAAGAGCAAAATCATTATTAAGTTCAGAAATTCTATCAACTAGGACATTGGTAGGAACCTTTTTTCTAAGGTTTTCATTAAAAGCAACATAGTCCAAAGATTGAAAACGCCTAATTTCCTCTTGATCAAAGAGGACCGCTTCTATGGGAGGACGGCCGGCGTCCACCCTATAGTGCGCAAAGATTTCTTTGGCCTCTCTTATTATAAATCTAAACTCATGAGCCAAAAATATAGTAGCGGCGCGCTTAACAGAAGAATGCTCAATGTTAGAAAATTCTAGGAAAATTCTTTGTATGCAAGGATGCATATGCATAAATTGTCTTTCAAGCTCAACTACAAGCATAGCGATAGCATCCGCAAGACAACTAGTTCTGTGAAGAATAGAACCGCCCATAGAGGGTAAAGCACCAGCACAAGTAAAGAAATCCCGAATAACCCCTTTCCCAATAATATTAACACTACCGATTCGAAACTTTTTAGTATGCAAGATAAGGGGTTCTTCAACAGGAGAATCTGAATTTTCCATGTTATCATTATTGTCCATATCGATGATAATCTCCCCAGTTTCAGACATAGAGGCAACCAAAAGCGAGGAGGAAAAAGAGGGCAAGCAGAAAAGAGAGGAGATTGGGAAAGAGAGGGCGAATGAAACGACAAGGGTGAAGTGGGGGAGAGGAAAACGAGAGGCAAATGACAAATAATGTAAATGCGAGGGAGATGAGTTTGTGATGGGTACTTGGTATGTCTTGACTTGAGCGAAGACCTCCCCGGCAACGGCGCCAGAAATCCTTCTTGCTACGTCTCGAGCTTGCGTTGGTTTTCCTTTAAGAGGAAAGGGTGATGCATCAATAGTAGTGTAAGTATTTCCCTCAGTTTTTGACAACCAAGGTACCAATCCAGTAGGAGGCTCCTCAGAAGTCCCACGCACCTACCCAAACAAACAAAGAACTCGCAACCAACGCAATAAAGGGGTTGTCAATCCCTTCACGGCCACTTGCAAAAGTGAGATCTGATAGAGATAGTATGATAAGATAAATATATTTTTGGTATTTTATAATATAGATTGGAAAAGTAAAGATGCAAATAAAAGTAGTTTGAAAGCTTATATGATAAAAGATAGACCCGGGGGCCATAGGTTTAACTAGTGGCTTCTCTCAATATAGCATAAGTATTACGGTGGGTGAACAAATTACTGTCGAGCAACTGATAGAAAAGCGAATAATTATGAGATTATCTAGGCATGATCATGTATATACGCATCACGTCCGTGACAAGTAGACCGACTCCTACCTGCATCTACTACTATTACTCCACACATCGACCGCTATCAAGCATGCATCTAGAGTATTAAGTTCATAAAGTACAGAGTAACACATTAAGAAAGATGACATGATGTAGAGGGATAAACTCATGCAATATGGTATAAACCCCATATTTTTATCCTCAATGGCAACAATACAATACGTGCCTTGCTGCCCCTGCTGTCACTGGGAAAGGACACCGCAAGATTGAACCCAAAGCTAAGCACTTCTCCCATTGCAAGAAAGATCAATCTAGTAGGCCAAACCAACCTGATAATTCGAAGAGACTTGCAAAGATAACTTAATCAAAAACATAAAACAATTCAGAGGAGATTTCAAATATTTCTCATAGATAAACTTGATCATAAACCCACAATTCATCGGATCTCGACAAACACACCGCAAAAAGAGTTACATCGAATAGATCTCCAAGAAGACCAAGGAGAACATGGTATTGAGATCAAAAAAGAGAGAAGAAGTCATCTAGCTAATAACTATGGACCCAAAGGTCTGTGGTAAACTACTCACAACTCATCGGAGGGGCTATGGTGTTGATGTATAAGCCCTCCGTGGTTGATTCCCCCTCCGACGGAGCGCCGACGAAGGCTCCAAGATGGGATCTCATGGATACAGAAGGTTGCGGCGGTGGAATTAGGTTTTCGTGGCTTGTTCTGATGTTCTCGGGGTACGTGGGTATATATAGGTGGAAGAAGTAGGTCGGTGGACGCCTGAGGGGCCCACGAGATAGGGGGCGTGCTCAGTAGGGAGGGGTGCGCCCTCCACCCTCGTGGCCGCCTCGGCTGCTTCTTGACTTGCACTCCAAGTCCTCTGGGTCGCGTTCTTTCCAAAAATCACGCTCCCGAAGGTTTCATCTCGTTTGGACTCCATTTGATATTCCTTTTCTTCAAAATACCGAAATAGGAAAAAAAAACTGCAATACGGGCTGGGCCTCCGGTTAGTAGGTTAGTCCCAAAAATGATATAAAAGTGTAAAGTAAAGCCCATAAACATCCAAAATAGGTAATATAATAGCATGGAACAATCAAAAATATAGATACGTTGGAGACGCATCACTCATCTACTTCCTCGACCCTCTGCTGGATCAAGTGCTCGAGGGACGTCATCACGCTGAACGTGTGCAGAACTCGGAGGTGCCGTACGTTCGGTACTTCATTGGTCGGAAGGAGAAGACGTTCGACTACATCAACCGCGTTAAGCAAACGCTTTCGCTTTTGGTCTAGGAGGGTACGTAGACACACTCTCCCCATCTTGTTGTTATGCATCTCCTAGATAGATCTGTCGTGAGTGTAGGATTTTTTTTTGAAATAGTATGCTACGTTCCCCAACATAGGCATCATGTTCGAGACAAGTAGACCGACTCCTGCCTACATCTACTACCATTACTCCACCCATCGACCGCTATCCAGCATGCATCTAGGGTATGCAGTTAATAAAAACGGAGTAACGCCTTAAGCAAGATGACATGATGTAGACAAAGTAAACTAAACTAATATGAATAAACCCCATCATTTTACCCTTAATGACAACAATACAAATACATGTCTTGTCCCTTTCTGTCACTGGGATAGAGCATGACAAGATTGAACCCATCACAAAGCACCTTCCCACTGAAGAAAACCAATCTAGTTGGCCAAACCAAATAGATAAATCAGAGAGAAATAGAAAGCTATAACAATCATGCATAATGAAGTTCAGAAAAGAATCAATTACTTCTCATGATATTCAGATCATAAACCAGCAATTCATCGGATCCCAACAACCACACTGCAAAAGAAGATTACATCGGATATAACTCCAAGAACATCGAGGAGAACATGGTATTGAAGATCAAAGAGAGAAGAAGAAGCCATCTAGCTACTAGCTATGGACCGTAAGTCTATGGTAAACTACTCACGCATCATCGTTAAGGCAACAAGGTTGATGTAGAAGCCCTCTGTGATTGATTCCCCCTCTGACAGAGTACCGGAAAAGGCCTCCAGATGGGATCGCAGAAGAACATAAGCTTGCGGTGGCGAAAAAAGTGTTTCAGGTGTCTCTCTGTTGGTTTGAGAATATTTCTGAATTTATAGAGGTGGAATTAGGTCAAGAGGTGCTACTGGGGGACCCACAAGCTCGAGGGAGTGCCATGTGAGCTTGTCTCTCACCCGTGGCTCTTCTGGTCTTCTCTCGAACCTTCTAGGGTTCCTTCCGGTCTAGAAAAAATGAATCCAAAGGTTTTTTTTGTTTGGACTTCATTTGATATTGATTCTTTTGAAAAGCCAGAAACAAGCAAAAAAACATGATCTGACACTGGGCACTGAGTTAATAGGTTAGTTCCAAAAATGATATAAAATAGCATATAAAACATTCAACATTGATAATATAATAGAATAGAACAATAAAAAATTATAGATATGTCAGAGACGTATCAGCCATCAAAGCCAGGCCATTTTAGGTCTCCAACAGACTTTATGGCTTCCAATACTTCTGATTCTAGGAAGGGTTCCATTGGTCGTTCATTCATTTCAGGAGTAAACCTTTCTTGAAAATCCTCCATAAAATCTGAGGGGATAACAGGCTTACTAGTCTTGAATAGATCATCAAAGTAGTCCACCACAACTTTCTGCTTCTCCTCTTCTGTAACTTCCCAACTCCCATCTTCCTTCCCAGTTTTCTAATATAGTTCCTTCTCCTCCTCTCATTCAGTGATGCATGGAAATGTGATGTATTTCTGTCGCCATAGTGGAGCCAATTTGAGTGCTCTCTCTGCTTCCAATACATCTCTCGTTGGTCTTCTAATCTCTCCAAGTTCTCTCTCCTTGTTATCTGGTCCCTTCTGCGTATTTCAAGTTCTTCCTTGATCTAGCTAATTCCCCTCTCTGAATCCCTTAAAAACATTTTGCCCCAAGCATTTAGCTTCCTCGCCATATTTCTAAAACATGTTAGGATATTTCCATCACCTCCAGAAACCTCTTCCCAACCTTCAAACACCACCTTTTCACAATCCGGTTCTAACAACCATTTAGCTTCAAACTTAAAATTTTCACACGCGGGCCACCTTCTTCGCTTTTGTGGTGCTTTCTCAGTGGTGATTATTATAGGTCTATGGTCAGAATGATAGGGGTCACCATTGACTACCCCTCCATAAACTTTTCCCACCAACCTAGATTTGCAACCGCTTTGTCAAGCCTTTCCCGTATATATCTATTGCACATATGGACATTGTTCCTCCAGATGAATATGTCGCCTTCATAACCCAAGTATGAGAGAACACACTATGCTAGAGCTTGATTGAAATTATCCATATAAGCTTGCTCTCACTTCTCCTACCTCCATCCTTCTCAAATGCAAATAAAATTTCATTGAAGTCCCCTGCTACCAGCCATGGAAGATCTCTCTGGCTGTTAAGAATTTTTAGCAGCTTCCATGTCAGGTATTTTCTCGCCATAAATTCTAGTAAAATCCCCACTTGAACCCTTCCCATCTTTAACTTCCAAATATATATGGTATCTTGAATAGTTAGTTGATCTGTCTTGCGTTGATACCGGTCCTCTAGAAGATTGCTAATCCTCCTTTTCCCTTGGCATGACTACTACGTGCCCAAAGATTTGTTAAACTTAACTTCTACTTGAAATTCTACAGCCTCTGCGTACACATCTTCATCTCCACCAAAAACAAAATATCTGGGTCCTCTGACTTCTGGAGGTTCAGACGACCCCTGACTATTCGGGAGTTGCCAAGTCACTGGCAATTCAACATAAAATCCTCATTTGGCCTCGTAGGGTTGTCTCGACAACCCCACGTTCTCGGTTGGTTTGTTGGATGTTACACTGGTTTCTTCTTCCTTCTCCTTTAACTTCTCTCCTCTTAATTTCTTCAGGTTAGCTTTTTTTTCAAGATAAGTATTTCAGGTAGTTTTATAAGTAAACTATCTAACTTTATTGATAAGTAAATTAAACAAAGTACAAAAAGGAAACAACAAAGGACTAAGCATCAAGTTACATCAAAGTACCCAATAGTTGTTCACTCTAAACTTATCTCTTGCATCTCAATTTTTTCATACATCTAATGAACAAACTATGAAAGATCAAACACGCAGAAGCTTGACTAATCTTGAAGGTTTCAAAGAGCCATATTAGCCACCCAACCCAACATGGGATAACTTAAGATTATTGAACGCACTATGGCCGAGGACACACCCCTTGCAAGAGAAGTAGTCCAATTGCTTCACTGTCATACCATCAGGGAAGAAGACTGGAAGCACAAAAAGAATGAAACTACATACCGAGTGACAAAAAACATTCTTGACAATACTATATTTTTCACCACTGTCGGGATAGGCCGAAGTGCAAGACGACAATTCATGAGAATGGAAGATCTACATGACCCAAAGACGACATGCTCCCTGGTACACTAGATTGGAGATAGAACTGTGGGACTTTTATTTCATACAATGTTGACTTCTCCTCTGAGACTTCACTGCCAATGATACAAAAATCAGGCATAAATGGAAATAAACCAATCTCCAAATGTTGAACCCTAGTTCACCCACCTCTGTAAGCCGAAAGGCGATCAGCGGCAAGGGGGTCGACAATATCTACGGTAGCTTTAGAGCATCACAGCCGGGTAACTCTGGCCCCCCAAATGCCCGTGGAGAGCGCCCGGTCACCCCTCAAATCTTCGCGTCCACGGCTGTGTCCCTCATTACCAAATCCTAAAAGCCATACCTTCTCATGCAACATAAAATAAACACATTAAGTTTATTTAGATCACACACATGACATAGGGCTAGGTCATCATACATGTCATCAGACTACCAAAAATTGGCATGTTCTAATAACTAGAGCTATGGAGAAAGTTCAACCACAACTGCCCTTTCCCTTGTCCTCTTTGTCGTTGTATCGGCCGAAGACATAGTACGGGTTAAGGAGGATTTGCTCGCTGCCAGTGTTGTAGGCATCGAATGCGGCACCATCATCCTCCTCCTCGACTGGAGAGGGTAGCCCAGAGAGGGCACAAATAACCCGTCCTTGCTCCTGCACAAGGGCACGCGTGACCCAGGCTTGTCGCTTTTCCCAAACACGGGCACATGCATCTTCGGCGGCATTGGCCTTAGAGGCCTTGTCCGATGTGACGATGTCTCATTGGCATTCCACGCCTTGACCCTCGCATAATGGCACACTGGTTCCTCGGTCGCGGTGCATGGTATCGTCGTTGACCTCAGACTCGTAGCCGAATGTTGAGCCACCGCAGGAGTTCCGCGCCCAACCCGAAAATGGTCAGGGTGGAACGACTGTACCTCTAATTTCCGCTCGTCGGCTCCAAATTCGTAAAGGTCGGGAGCTTCAAGCCGCCAGCGGTCACTTGTGTGGACACAATGAATTCTCGCCGAAACAACTCGTACGGCGGAGCTCGGGGCGGATTCCTCCTGGGACGGACAAAGAGCTAGGCGGACAACAAACTCCTCATCATCCCTGCACAGGACGAGGTCCCAGTCGACAGACGCGGAGTTGCCGGACACGGATCTGCTGCCTGCCATGTTGGAGATGGGCCACGGTTTGGCTGAAGTGGAGTGGACTAAAAGTGGCTATGGTTTCATCCTGATGCGGATAGGGAGAGAATATTTGTGGGATAGCGGTGAGCCATCTTTGGTCAGATTCGATGTGGCGGACACGTCCGGGCGCGCCCAAGCCTCCTCATATCCACCCGAGATATGGGCTGGGTTTGAGGAGTGTTGGGCAGCCCAAACGTGTAGGCTCGGGTTGAGGGGTGCGATTAGGTCGCCTTTTCATGATCGGACCGTTCACCCGGATGTAAAGGGGCTCTTATGTAATACGGATCTAGTGATGCACGTGCATGACAGGTGCTCATTCTTTCGAATGGTGGTGTTGCCACTAACCTTTTTACCTAGGAATCGGTGGACTGCTACAAATTATGATATTTATTGTCTTATGTATTACTCCCTCCTTTCCGGTTTATAGGGCTTATCTCAAAATTTTAGTTTTTCCATTTCATAAGGCTCAATTTGGTTGTTTTCCATCACATGTTCAGATTCCAAGGTGCATTAAATCATTGCATGCAAGTACTAAGAGAAAATTGACCAATGCATGTAATTTATGCATGCATGCATTGCAATTAATGCATTGGTAAACATACTTTTTGAGGAAAACAAGAGCATTAATTGGGTGCTTTTGCAAACTACAAAAAGTATTCCACCACTCACCATCTACCTTGGTTGGTGAGAATTTTGAATTGAGCCTTATAAACCGGAAAGGAGGGAGTATGAATCTAGTGATGCACTGGTTCATTTATGATGCCTTACAAAGATGTTTTATTGCTCCAATAGTTCAATTATGTGTTAATTGTTGATTTCTTTCTTCATATTATCATTGTTCAGTTTATGTTTGCATGGTACTGTTTTATTGCTCGAATTGTTTAGTGCATTGTCGAAATGTTGCTTTAATATTTTCTTGACGCCAAAAACTTCGTTCATGCAGCCTACCTCAGGTACAGACTATCAAAGTTTCAGGACAACATGTCTCGGCTGATGCAGACTACCAAACACAGTCTCAAGTTAGCATGTATCAATACGTTGCTATCAAAAAACTACAGTTGCATGTACTAATCATTGTCTCAAAGAGAAACAACTATGCTAGGTAGGCACAAATAATACCAAACACACCCTTAGTATGACGGTAGCTCTGGTCTGGTCACCAAAACCAACTACTAGCAAATGTCGTGTGTAATGGGCCGACTGGATGGACCACCAGCATTTAGGAGCATTTAACCAGAATCTGGAGAAGAATACCCCACGGTACGTGCCGACCTACATGGTACACCGTCAGCAAACGAACAAAGGTTGCTGCAGTGCACAGTCCCCATTCTCCTGCTGCCTCTTTCCGACTGTCAGCTACAGCAGCGTCGGCCCTTTTTTCGAACCCGCTTCCAGACTCTGAAAAAGGCCCTACCCCGCAAAGCTTTCCACACACTGGTACGGGAGAGAGAGGGGCAGCACCGGGCCGGGGCCACGGCACGGGGACCAGCAGGCGGCCGTGTGCGGTGCGGTGGTGTAGCTGGGGCACCGCACGGGCACGTCCCCCTCGTGTCCCCCCGCCTCTCGCTTCAAGCCGGAGGCTGGAGCACGCGGACCGCGCCGGAGCCATCCATCCATCCAATCCGCGCCGTCGCCGCCTCCCTCCTCCGGCCGTGTCAGCTCCACGTCCACATGCGTGTCGCCGGCTCGCCGTCGCCACTTGCCACCGGATTGTTACGGCTTGTTTGGTACTCCGCGACGGAGACGGCTCCCTCTATCCAACCATCCAGACAGGTATGCACATAACTGGCGTTGGAGCCTTTCGCAGCGGAGGCGAAAATGCGGGACGTCTCCGTTTAATAATTCAGCGATTGTGTGCCTGCGCTGCTTTAAAGCTTGCAGGTGTCACCTCCGAAGTCCAACGGCTCCACGCCCAGCCTCTACCACGTCACGCTCGTCCGGCTACGTCTCAATCTTAGCGGGAACGGGCGGAGGATGCATCGCGTCAGGTCGCCGTTGTCGCTCACCGAAAGCCTCGCTGCTGGAATCTCTTCCCTTTCCCCCTTCCACGCCAAATACCCCCAGTTTAGGATATAAATTACTCCTATAATTATTGCAAAGTAGTAAAACTAGTGGCAGTAGTAGTACTGTACCTGTGAGTTGTGCTATTTAGAAATGTTTTAAATTTCATTCAAAGCCACCAGTTCTATCGATGGTAACTAAACTAACTACCTAAGCACTTAATTAACATACCACGTGGAATACCAATAACAATCTCCATCACCCTTTCCATTTGACACCTTGTATTTCTTGAAAATTCTAGATCCATACCAGTTAAGTGCCGTCAACATCATACGATCTGTATTCACATGTGTGTCAAATTTTATACTACACGCGTCAATGTGCCCATTCATCCAACTCCTGCTGCTAATTCATAAACATTAAGTTTGATAAGACAAGTTGTAGAACATCTTTCGAAGTTGCTCCGCAGACAACAAGTCCACGGTTACCCACCAATTGGCCGCCCCCAAAATCCGTAGATCGAAGAACCAGTTTTCAAAAAGTCCTCTAGTTTAACAAATGGACACCGTAGTTTCGACATACGAGAGGTGATTTCTGCAACGGAAATCTCATCCACTCTTTTGCAGTAAGGCCCAGGTCAGGCACTGTCCTCAGTTTCAACAAAACCAGAGGGGCTCCCTGCAAAAACGGGAGTCCCGTCCATCCGTTCCGCTCCTCGCAGTAATCAATCCCAGGTGTGAAGTGTCCGACCGACCAGTAGACTCACGGGCCCGGACAAAACCCAAGCACACGTACACCACACCTCTCCTTCTCCCCTCCCCTCAGAGGAGAAGAAAAGAAGGAAGCCAAAAATCGCGAGCACGAAGAGCGGAGATCCGAATCGCCGCGAAAGGAGGCCCCGATCGCTTCGTCCGCAAGAGCCCCGCCCGCGCGATCGAGTAAGCTTCCTCCCCTCCAACCTCAATCCGCCATTAATCTCGCCGCGGCTCCGTGCTTTCTTTCCTGTTTGAGCACGGCTGCGGCGGCGTGCGAGTTCTTGATTCTTCGTCCGATGCGAGATTATGCTCCTGGCTTGGACGATTTTGCGGTGCTTTTTCCGTTTGATTTTCGAGGGTTTTCATGCCGGTTTCGTTCTCTTGGGTACAGTCAGTTGCAGGAAGAATCTAATTTTGGTCTGAAACTGAGGTAGTAACCAACCAAAGATGGAAATTTCCCTTGCAGTTCGTTCCATGGATTAGTAGGACAACTCCATCTTGTTGTGCGATGAAATCATGGGCGGTCCGGAAAGAATTTTTCATATATTTTTGGGTGTTTGCGTCACTGCGTGGAAGAACGCTAGAACCCCACTGCCATAAAAAGAAACCTCTGTTTTATTTAAAGCCAGTTCAGTAGTAGAACTTGAATATTTCACCGTGCTAGGTACAGTTAGTCATGAAATCTCAAGCGTGTTCAATCTTATTTAATACAGTACTATTATAGTACTAGTTAGGATTAGATTAGTACTAATATGAGGTCATGCCAAAATATGTACACCTGTACGGAGATGAGCAAACATTCAAGTTTGATTGACGCACATAGTTCTATAGGACTGACCATGATTTGAAGGAATTATAACTGAACATGATTGGAATGATTCGGCTCATAATTGTTGCAAATAATAATGGTGTTGGGACAAGGATTTCTGCCATACCTGGTCCACTATGACATATTTTTAGGAGCTATATAAAAATGGCATGCTTTATTTGGTTGCTTACTTTGGCTTTCTATTTAGAAAAGATGGTTTTAGGTCATGCATACATAAGGTTGGGTGCAAAAAGTAGCTGAATTATTGCAGACAGAAAGCAGGTTCGGTGTCAGTCGGTGGCAATGATTAGTGCATGTAGGTCAGGATCAGTAAAGTTCTTTTGGCCAGTTGCTGCACATAGTCATCTCTTGTTATTGCAGTTTTGTTATCTCTGCTCCCCTTGGAACATGGATAGAGACTTGGCATTGCAAAATAAGTTTGGACTAATGTTTGACAACTTCACAATTGTTTTATTCCATACTACTCGAAAAATATACTGATAATGCTACTTCCCACATGTAGTGCAGTGTACTCTTCTTACTTGCTTGAATTTGTGCTATAATTCGTCTCTTGGAGCATGAATGCATGATACTCACTTCCATTAAACAATCTTTAGGAGCGAACATAGCGGAGGCCTGAGGAATGGAGTCGACTCATGCATCTGAAGAAAATAACTCGAAAGAGCCGTCTCCGGTAGAAATCCCAGAAACTTATGTGGATTCACCAACTCTGGAAGTCAGTAGCAACGGTGGTCATGAAAATATAAATGCAAACATGGAAAACTCAGCTCAAGCAGACACATCGGATATCTCTAATGGCCTGCCAGTTGCTGCCGAAGGTTCAGAAAATCCAGATATTTTTGTGGACTCACCAACTCTGGAAGTCAGTAACGGTAATCACAAAAATATAGATGCACACAAGGAGAAGTTAGCCCAAGCAGCCACATTGGGTATCTCTAATGGCCTGTCAGTTGCTGCCGATGATTCGGAGTTATCTTCACATTCACAGGTACTGGTAAAGTCTCATCCTGAGGTAGCAGAGCACGACGTGGAATCAAATTCGCCTACGGGCACAGGTCCTGAAATCCTATCAAATTCAGGACCAACAGAGACATCCAAACACTCCGGGAAGGGTCAGGCAGATCATTCCTCTTCAGTATATCCCGTCGAAGTGAACCATGTTGAAGACAAGACACGTTTTCAGAGAAAAAATGCTGTAAAACCAAAAGTGATAGATGAGTCAGAAGCAAAACCCGAAAGTCCATATAAAGGCCTTATTGACACTGCTGCGCCTTTTGAGTCTGTGAGAGAAGCTGTCACCAAGTTTGGAGGAATTGTTGATTGGAAAGCTCACAAAGTTCAGATGATGGAGGTAATTCTTGTCAAGTCTTAACCATACATGCTCATAGTCGACATTACATTGTCTGATACATAACTGAATTTTCATCATGTAGAATCTAAAGGAATTTTCTTTTTATGCAGAGACGCAAGTTCATACAGCTTGAACTTGAAAATGCTCAGAAAGAAATTCCACAATGCAAAAAAGAACTAGAAGCCGCAGAGATGGCTAAATCACGGGTACTTGATGAACTAGAGACTACTAAGAGAATTATAGAAGAGCTGAAGCATGAACTGGAGAAAGCACAGATGGAAGAAGTTCAAGCAAAACAGGACTCTGAGCTTGCACAACTCAGGGTGCAAGAAATTGAGCGGGGAGTAGCTGATGATTCTAGTGTAATAGCCAAGACTCAAATGGAAGTCGCGAAAGAAAGACACGAAAAATCTGTTGCCGAACTTAAATCAGTAAAGGAGGAGCTGAGAACATTACACGAAGAGTACACTACCTTAGTCAATGAAAGAGACAGAGCAATCAAAAGGGCTGAAGAAGTGTTAGCCGCCGGCAAAGATATCGAGAAGCGAGTGGAGGGGCTGACTGTAGAACTGATTGCAGCTAAAGGATCTCTTGAGTTGGCCCATGCTGCACATCATGATGCTGAAGAATGTAGAATCGGCGCAGTACTGGCGAAAGAGCAAGATTGCCTTGCTTGGGATAGAGAGTTGGTCCAGGCACAAGAGGAGCTGCAACAACTGAACAATAAGCTTCTGTCGCAAAATGATTTGAAGAAGAATCTTGAAGCAAATTTGCGCAAGTTGCATGGCCTCAAATCTGAGCTTGCAGACTATATGGAGAGTATACTGTGCAAAGAAGCTTTAGGAGTTGCCAAGGAGCATGAGTCTGAAGATGCTAGACAAATTAGCAGCTCAATTAAGGAAACTCTAGCTTCAGCACAGAAAGAGCTCGAGGAGGTTAAAGCAAACATAGAAAATACAAAAACTGAGGCCAAATTGTTAAGAGTTGCGGCGACAACTCTCAGATCAGAGCTGGACAGGGAGAAAGCTTCACTTGACTCATTGCAGCAGAGGGAAGTGATGGCATCAATTGCAGTTTCTTCACTAGAAGCTGAGCTCAACAGGACTCAAAAAGAGATAGAATCTGTGAGGTCCAAGGAAGAAGATGCCCAAGAGAAAATGGTGGAGCTCCCTAAGATGTTGCAGCAAGCAGCTCAGGAGGCCGAGGATGCCAAGGACGCAGCTCAAGCAGCAGAAGAGGAGCTGAGAAAAGCCAAGGAAGATACTGAGCAAACCAAAGCAGCTGCAACTACAACAAGTAGCAGGTTATGTGCTGTTCTCAAAGAAATAGAAGCATCCAAAGCGTCTGAGAGGCTAGCACTCGCGGCAGTTCGAGCATTGAAAGAAAGCAAAGAGGCCAGCGACGTCGAGGATTCTCCCAGAGGAGTGACGCTTCCTCTAAGCGAGTATTACGCCCTTAGCAAGAAAGCACAAGAAGCTGAAGAGCTGGCAAATGAGAAGGTGGCAGAAGCGCTGACACAGGTAGAGTCCGCGAAAGGCTCTGAATTAGAGAGCCTAGACAGGCTAACTGAAGCAGCAAAGGAGATGGATGAAAAGAAGAGAACTCTTGAACTTGCATTGGAGAGAGCAGAGAGGGCAAACGAGGGGAAACTCGCCGCTGAGCAGCAACTGAGGAAATGGAGGTCTGACCATGAGCAGCGCCGGAAAATTCAGGAGGCCGCGAAGCGTGCGGTTAACCCTGTGAGTAGCCCATTTGTCGATCCTTACCTGAAAGAGCAGGATTCACGGCTGCACATGTCAGGCAGTAGCTACGAGGACCATGTTCCGAACCGAAAGTTGCGAAAGAAAAAGTCGTTTCTCCCTCGAATGGGATCATTTTTGTCGAGAAATACCCCGGCACAAACATAAGGAAACAGGTCATAAAAGCGCGGATCGACGAGCTGTACATTGCTGTAATAAGTTATTCAATTTGTCTTGTAAGTTGTTTCTGGTTCTAAGCTGTAATTTGTTGGTATAAACCCAGGGGGTATTTTTTCACAAAAATCATTCTTTGGGCAACTCAGGATAGTTTTTGTGAGGAAAATGCTCAAAATGTAGCACTGTGATGTTCTGTTATCTTTCTCCACTTGCGAGGAAAGTGCCTCTTTTTGTTGAGTTACAATTCTTCTTTTTTTGGCGTAGGCCAACTGTTGAGCTCTGAATAAATGGGAGGCCAGTCAGGCATGGTTAATCCTAGCATGTTTTCTCTGAGACCTGAAGTTGGTAACAAAAGAATGGCAGAACCAAATGAAAGAAGCAGGTTTGGCAGGTTGGCATGGAAATACTGTCACTCAGGGAAGAACTTTCAACATTCTTGAGCAATTCTGGTAGAGTCTCGGAGGGGAACATTTGGTTCCTGGGTACATATGTACCCTATATGGAATTTTTTTAGCAATTCAACAAAAAGTCAAAAATTTCTGACAATATTTTTGAAATAAACTTGACCCTTCATTTTAATAGTAAGAAAAGTTCCACAAGAAGAAAATTCCTCTTTGACATGTTTTAAAAAAAGACAAATTTTCGGTCAAAGTAGCGTGAATAGTAAGCTATAATAGCAAATAATTTTTATCTTTTTCGCTGTGAACTCGTTGGTTTTTTTTGGTGAAAATTTATATACTAGCGCGCAAGTAAGTCATGTTTAATCTAAAAATACTTTTGAACTATTTTGACATTTTGTTTAATTATTTTTTAAAAATACCCCATTTAGGGTGTATATACATGCGGGAGCCAAAGCGTATTTTCTGTAGAATCTCCTCCCTTTTTGTTCCACTTTTGGGTTGGTCTTTCAACGGAGAATCTCCTTCATCCAGGCCCTACCACTTCCCCCACTAGGAATGTATTCCCACGCCTCGTTGCTTCAAGCATAGGAATATAATCTGGTAGTAGTAGTATGAAATAACCACAGACCTACGCGGCTACGCCGAACATCAGAAAAAATGCAGGCAATGCATGATTTATTTGGAAATTTCAGACAAAAACTAAGAATCGAACAATGTGATACGTCTCTCGAAAAAGAAAACACAACGTGATACACACAAACTTATTCGTCAGAGAATGTGACACGCACTTGCTGACCAGCCCTGCGTGTAAAGAGAGATGCGATGCCTGAAAATTCAGCTCGCCCTCCACCAAGCACGAGATAAGATTCAGATCAGCGCCCCCTCGCAGCCTGCAGATGAAGACGAATAAAGCCACGGGATGCTGCGCGGATCGGACCGACTATAAAAGGAGGCGCAGCTGCGGGAGGCCTCAAACCATCCATCGCCTTAGCTACCATAGCATCTCGTCTCTGCAACTGTAAGAGTTCTGAGCTTGCTAACGCGGCCGGACATGGCGATCAGGGGGATACCTTCGCAGCGGGAGATGACGGTGGAGCAGTTCAAGGAGTGGCTGAAGCAGTTCGACGCGGACGGCGACGGCCGGATCAGCAGGGCCGAGCTCCGCGAGGCCATCCGCAGCCGCGGCGGCTGGTTCACCACCCTCAGGGCCGGCCGCGCCGTCCGCCGCGCCGACAGGGACAAGAGCGGCTTCGTCGACGACGCCGAGGTGGAGAACCTCGTCGCCTTCGCGCAGAAGGATCTCGGCATGAGGATCTCTGCCTGGTAGCCGCCTGCCTAGGCTGGCTCCATGGGGTTTTTATCTGCTATGCTATGCTCGGCCTACTGAACGAAAACAAACTAAGCACTCCGTACTCCCTGCCTAGCTAGCGTCGTGTGAAATAGGTTGAACTTGACATGCAAACTTCTCCTGAATAATATGTGTAATATCAGGAGATTTAGTTGAGGTTCGCCACTATGCAGTTACTTCATTATGGAGTGTTTGTGTACGAGTACTATTACGCTGGAATTTGATGCTGCGCCCCTTAGAACATTTCTGACTGACCCCCTATATCTCCTTAGTGGAGTAAATTTGATTTTTACTCCACTAAGTTTGACCTAGCCGATCCCCTAAATGGCTTAGTGGAGTAAAATTTTTACTCATTCCCTAAAAATCTCAGTATATTTACTCCATCGTTGCTCGGTCGAGTAAAATCGCAGCCTCTTCTCCCTGCCTCCTCTCCCCCCTCCCCCCACCGCCGCCGGCGCACCCCTACCCTCCCCCGCCCCTTCGATGGCCGGACGTGGTGGCCGCTAGTCCCCGTTGTCGTGGTTGTAAGACTGACAGTAGAAAGGGGGGTAGGTATGGAGAGGCAAGATCTCAGCTATGGTGAAGGTGTACACACGAGATTTACGAGTTCAGGCCCTTCTCGGAGGAAGTAATAGCCCTACATCTCGGTGCCCGGAGGTGGTCGATTGGATATATGCGTGTGATGTTACAGGGGGTGCGAACCCTTGTGCCAGAGGAGGGGGTGGCTTATATAGAGTACGCCTAGACCCTCACCGTCCTCCATTACAAGGGGCTTAATGTACATAAAGTAGGGGCATTACTGATAACGCCAGCCTTAAGTGCTATTAATGACCTTAAAGACTACGGAGTGAACGCCTGCCCGTTGCAATGCTGAGTGACTCCTGATCTTCGGTAGGTCGAGTGATTGCTTGAATGGTCGAGTGACAATAGGTAGGGGGACACCCGAGTGATATGACTGGTCGAGTGGATTGCACTCGACATCTTTGACTGGGGGTCCCTTGTTGCCTCTTGGACTTCTTATCTTCTAGGGTAGTGACCTTGGGTAGGATGTATGGGTCAGGCCCATGACCCTACCCCAGGTCTGTATCCTCATCAGTAGCCCTCGAATGGATTAAGATTCGAGTAGAAAGTAGGTTGAAGTTGAACTTGTTCCAAGCTTTGCACCTCGCGAGCGTTTTCCGCAAGATGAAAAACTCACGTTGGTACTTCAGCGTCGATTCAGTCGCCTTGATCCATTTAGAAAGTTGTCGATTGAACTTATAGCACCATCTGCCGAGTGCTGTCTTGGAGTGTAGAATCCTTGGCGTGATTGCCTGCAGTGTATCCCGGATTTCACGGGATACGAAATCTCGGAGAAGCGCGCGAGACGGGGAGCGCCGAAGTAGGCGGAGCGGATAAATAGTGGTGCCTTGATTTCCGTGCCGCCTTTTTCGCCACATATGTTGTGCGCGACTGTTGCGGGATCTAACAGGATCGCCTGGTCCCACGCGTCAGCCACTCGGAAGCAGCCCTTTATAAGGCGACGGGGCCGAGGCGTCTGCACTGTGCACGCCTGTTTCTCTTTCTTCTTCCCCTGCTTCTCCACCGCATCCAGCTCTTCTGCTCCCGACGATGCCGCTCTGCCGCCATGGTGAAGGACAAGACGACGGCGCTGGAGCGTGCGAAGAAGGCGACCGGGGCGGTGAAAGGCAAGAAGCAGAACCGTGGGTCGTCATCGCACGCGGGGCTGCCGCCAGTTTGGATCCAGGGCGATTGGATACGGTCTTTGCTCCGGCAAGAAGATCTGGACGAGATGGCGGAGTCCGGACTGATCGCCAAGGGTGCGGCAAGGCTGCCTGAGGGGGAGATGGAGCCACAACCTCGACCGGGTGAGTGTGTATTGCTCGCCACCCACGTCGACCGGGCATTTTCGCTCCCTCCGCACCCCTTCTTCCGGGGCTTCCTGAACTTCTTCGATGCTCAACTCCACCATTTTTCTCCCAATACCATCACGTACCTGGCTGCGTTCGTGTCGATGTGTGAAAACTTTTTGGGGTGTCGACCGCACTGGGGTCTTTTTAAACATATCTTCACCATCCGATCCCAATCGGTGAAGAAAGCAAAAACGAATGACTCGAAGACCCATGTCATCCAGATGTGTGGGGGTTTGGGTATTCAGAAGAGGCATAGGAGTGCTTTCCCTGCTATGACTCTTCCTGAATCGGTTAGAGGCTGGCAGTCGAACTGGTTCTATTGCCGGGACGTCGCAACTCCAGGTCAGTCGACTGGCCTTCCCCACTTCACATTCGACCGTGTCCAGAATCCTTCTCCACTGAAAGTGACTACTGATGAGAACGTGGAGACAAAGATGTTGGTGGAGATAGTGGTCCAACTAATCAATGAGGGTGTCACTGGCCTGGACCTGCTGGAAGTGTTCCTCAGTCTACGCATCCAGCCTCTTCAGGCTCGTGACCATCCTATGTGGCTGTACTACAGATCTGACGACACCGCTCGGGTCCATCCAGAAGAAGTGCCACCCAAGACCGTGGCCATGTGGTTGAGGAGCATCACAGGTAACCAGGACAACCCCAGAGGAGCCAGGCGAGTCATCCCCTTCAGCGAAAACAATCAACCCAACAAGGTATGCTCTTTATTCCGACTATCTTGCATATATGTTCCGACTGTACTTGATCTCGATTGACTTTTACTCGACTTTTTGTCTTGTAGGTTTTCACTGAGATGTATTCGATGCCCAACGGCGAACAAGCTCTGGAGCTGGACCAGGAGGGAGAGGCCAGCACAGAGGAGAGTGGTGAATGGGAGTCTTCGGATGAAGAGGAGGAGGAGGAGAGCGAGGAGTCGGACGACGAGGAAGAAGTCGACTCACCGCCGCGCTCCAAACACCGATCCAAGCAGCACCATGACCCGGCGGGCGGGCGTGGGAAGAACGTGGCTCTGAGTACCCACACTCATAAGCGCACTCGGACGTCGACTCCGGAGCCGACAGAGAAGGTTGCCAAGCAGCCCAAGGTTGCTCCTCCAAAGGCTCGGAAGACTTTGCCGCGGATCAAGATGGACGTTCCTGTTGCTTCGGGGTGAGTATCTTGCTTGTGTTTATATAGGCCGACTGAAGTTTTTGTTCTGACCAACTGGATCATGTATCCTTCTAGCCCCACCTCTGATGCCACTGACATGGACATCGACAAGGCACCAGGAGACAAGGAGACCTACGATGCAGCCACTTCTCGAGCTGGTAAGTCTGTTCGACCAGGTTTCATTTAGTCAAGTGGATCGTCAGTCGGCTGAATTTCCGATATTTCTCTCTTCCTGTAGTTCCACAAGAGGTCGTCATGCTCCCCGACGATGAAGAAGAAGAAGCGCCTCTACAGGAGAGGAGGAGGAGGAGTGGGGACTCAAGCAGGAGGAGGCTTGAAGTTCAAGTCCCTCAGTCGACGCTGGCGCTTGAGGCGGTGGTCGAACGTTCGGGAGACCCGATTCGGACAAACGTCACATTCGCCAACCCGCCGATGACTGATCGTCCATCGGGGTCGACTGCTTCGACTCCTGCCGCTCCAGTGCAACTCCACGCGTTTGACCCAACAACTGCTTCAACCGCCTTGGAGCCATCACTCTTCGCTGCATATCAGACCCTAGACGACTTGCCGAGTGCTGCCAGGGAGGCTCTTCGCCAGGTGAACCTTGTCATGGAGCATGTGAAGGTGATGCACGAGGCTAGTCAGGTGGCTTATAATGCCAGCACTGCCCTGCAGACCAATTTTCAGGTCAGCGAACTCCGACTGAGCTTTTGAATGCTGTTTTATATTCGATCACCCACTAGGGTGTGCCTTTGTTTAGGATTTAGGAAATCTTCCACTTCACTTGACTCGTGCTGAGTCGTAGTAGTCTGTCTGGACCAGTGGGGGCACGCCGAGTGCACCCACTGGGTGTAGTCGCCGAGACCACGGTCGACTGCTGGCAGTCGACTGAGGTCTTAGAATCTACTCTTTTTTTGACTCACGCTAGGCAGACCCTGCTGAGTGTTGATCTGAATCGGTGGGGGCACGCTAAGTGCACCCACTGGGTGTAGTCCCCGAGACCACGGTCGACTGCTGGTAGTCGGCTGAGGTCTTAGAATAACTTTTCACTGTCATTGTCTCTTATTTCTATCGACTGACACATCTCTCTCGCTGACTGCAGAGGTCTTGTGATCTTGGAGCTCGACTTTCCGAATTAAAGAAGAAGCATATCAGCGTTGAACTTGACCTTGAACTCGCAAAGAAGAACCTCAAGACTACTCAACAAGAGACGTCCATCATGGGAGGTATGTTGGGGAACGTAGTAATTTCAAAAAATTTCCTACGCACACGCAAGATCATGGTGATGATATAGCAACGAGAGGGGAGAGTGTTCGTCCACGTACCCTCGTAGACCGTAAGAGGAAGCGTTAGCACAACGCGGTTGATGTAGTCGTACGTCTTCACGATCCGACCGATCCAAGCACCGATCGTACGGGGCCTCCGAGTTCAGCACACGTTCAGCTCGATGACGATCTCCGGCCCTCCGATCCAGCAAAGGCTCCGGAGATGAGTTCCGTCAGCACGACGGCGTGGTGATGATGATGATGTTCTACCGGCGCAGGGCTTCGCCTAAACTCCACGACGATATGACCGAGGTGGAATATGGTGGAAGGGGGCACCGCACACGGCTAAGGAACGATCCGTAGATCAACTTGTGTGTCTTTGGGGTGCCCCCCCCCGCCCCCGTATATAAAGAAGCCAGGGGGAGGAGGCGGCCGGCCTAGAGGGCGCGCCAAGGGGGGGAGTCCTACTCCCACCGGGAGGAGGACTCCCTCTTTCCAAGTAGGAGTAGGAGAAGGGGGGAAAGAGGAGGAAGAGGGGAAGGAAAGGGGGGCGCCGCCCCCCTTCCCTTGTCCTATTCGGACTAGGAGGGGAAGGGGCGCGCGGCCCCCTCCTGGCTCCTTCCCTCTTCTCCCTCGTGGCCCATGTAGGCCCATTAACCCCCCGGGGGGTTCCGGTAACCTCCCGATACTCCGGTAAAATACCGATTTCACCCGGAACTATTCCGATGTCCAAACATAGGCTTCCAATATATCAATCTTTATGTCTCGACCATTCCGAGACTCCTCGTCATGTCCGTGATCACATCCGGGACTCCGAACAAAACTTTGGTACATCAAAACTTATAAACTCATAATAAAACTGTCATCGAAACGTTAAGCGTGCGGACCCTACGGGTTCGAGAACTATGTAGACATGACCTAAAACCATTCTCGGTCAATAACCAATAGCGGGACCTGGATGCCCATATTGGTTCCTACATATTCTACGAAGATCTTTATCGGTCAAACCGCATAACAACATACATTGTTCCCTTTGTCATCGGTATGTTACTTGCCCGAGATTTGATCGTCGGTATCCAATACCTAGTTCAATCTCGTTACCGGCAAGTCTCTTTACTCGTTCTGTAATACGTCATCTCATAACTAACTTATTAGTTATAATGCTTGCAAGGCTTAAGTGATGAGTATTACCGAGAGGGCCCAGAGATACCTCTCCGACAATCGGAGTGACAAAACCTAATCTCGAAATAGGCCAATTCAACATGTACCTTCGGAGACACCTGTAGTACTCCTTTATAATCACCCAGTTACGTTGTGACGTTTGGTAGTACCCAAAGTGTTCCTCCGGTAAACGGGAGTTGCATAATTCTCATAGTTACAGGAACATGTATAAGTCATGAAGAAAGCAATAGCAGAATACTAAACGATCATGTGCTAAGCTAACGGGATGGGTCATGTCAATCACATCATTCTCCTAATGATGTGATCCCATTAATCAAATGACAACACATGTCTATGGTTAGGAAACATAACCATCTTTGATTAATGAGCTAGTCAAGTAGAGGCATACTAGTGACTATATGTTTGCCTATGTATTCACACATGTATCATGTTTCCGGTTAATACAATTCTAGCATGAATAATAAACATTTATCATGATATGAGGAAATAAATAATAACTTTATTATTGCCTCTAGGGCATATTTCCTTCAGTCTCCCACTTGCACTAGAGTCAATAATCTAGATTACATAGTAATGATTCTAACACCCATGGAGTCTTGGTGCTGATCATGTTTTGCTCGTGAGAGAGGCTTAGTCAACGGGTCTGCAAAATTCAGATCCGTATGTATCTTGCAAATCTCTATGTCTCCCACTTGGACTTGGTCCCGAATGGAATTGAAGCGTCTCTTGATGTGTTTGGTCCTCTTGTGAAATCTGGATTCCTTTGCCAAGGCAATTGCACCAGTATTGTCACAGAAGATCTTCATTGGTCCCGATGCACTAGGTATGACACCTAGATCAGAAATGAACTCCTTCATCCAGACTCCTTCATTCGCTGCTTCAGAAGCAGCTATGTACTCCGCTTCACATGTAGATCCCGCCACGACGCTTTGTTTAGAACTGCACCAACTTACAGCTCCACCGTTTAATATAAACACGTATCCGGTTTGTGATTTAGAATCGTCCGGATCAGTGTCAAAGCTTGCATCGACGTAACCTTTTACAACTAGCTCTTTGTCACCTCCATATACGAGAAACATATCCTTAGTCCTTTTCAGGTATTTCAGGATGTTCTTGACCGCTGTCCAGTGATCCACTCCTGGATTACTTTGGTACCTTCCTGCCAAGCTTATTGCTAAGCATACGTCAGGTCTGGTACACAGCATTGCATACATGATAGAGCCTATGGCTGAAGCATAGGGAACATCTTTCATTTTCTCTCTATCTTATGTTGTGGTCGGGCATTGAGTTTGACTCAACTTCACACCTTGTAGCACAGGCAAGAATCCTTTCTTTGGCTGATCCATTTTGAACTTTTTCAAAATTTTGTCAAGGTAAGTGCTTTGTGAAAGTCCTATTAAGCGTCTTGATCTATCTCTATAGATCTTGATGCCCAATATATAAGCAGCTTCACCGAGGTCTTTCATTGAAAAACTTTTATTCAAGTATCCCTTTATGCTATCCAGAAATTCTATATCATTTCCAATTAACAATATGTCATCTACATATAAAACTAGAAATGCTACAGAGCTCCCACTCACTTTCTTATAAATACAGGCTTCTCCAAAAGTCTGTATAAAACTATATGCTTTGATCACACTATCAAAGCGTTTATTCCAACTCCGAGATGCTTGCACCAGTCCATAAATGGAACGCTGGAGCTTGCACACTTTGTTAGCACCTTTTGGATCAACAAAACCTTCCGGCTGTATCATATACAACTCTTCTTCTAGAAATCCATTCAAGAATGCAGTCTTGACATCCATTTGCCAAATTTCATAATCATGAAATGCAGCAATGGCTAACATGATTCGGATAGACTTAAGCATTGCTACGGGTGAGAAAGTCTCATCGTAGTCAACCCCTTGAACTTGTCGAAAACCTTTCGCAACAAGTCGAGCTTTATAGACAGTTACATTACCATCAGCATCAGTCTTCTTCTTAAAAATCCATTTATTCTCAATAGCTTGCCGATCATCGGGCAAGTCAACCAAAGTCCATACTTTGTTTTCATACATGGATCCCTTCTCAGATTTCATGGCCTCTAGCCATTTTGCGGAATTTGGGCTCATCATCGTTTCCTCATAGTTCGTAGGTTCATCATGGTCAAGTAACATGACTTCCAGAATAGGATAACCGTACCACTCTAGTGCGGATCTTACTCTGGTAGACCTACGAGGTTTTGTAGAAACTTGATCTGAAGTTTCATGATCAATATCATTAGCTTCCTTGGTGTAGTTGTCAAAGGAACCGGTTCTTGTGATGAACTACTTTCCAATAAGGGAGTAGATACAGTTATCTCATCAAGTTCTACTTTCCTCCCACTCACTTCTTTCGAGAGAAACTCCTTCTCTAGAAAGGATCCGAATTTAGCAACGAAAATCTTGCCCTCAGATCTGTGATAGAAGGTGTACCCAATAGTCTCCTTTGGGTATCCTATGAAGACACATTTCTCCGATTTGGGTTCGAGCTTATCTGGTTGAAGTTTCTTCACATAAGCATCGCAGCCCCAAACTTTAAGAAATGACAACTTTGGTTTCTTGCCAAACCACAGTTCATAAGGCGTCGTCTCAACGGATTTTGATGGTGCCCTATTTAACGTGAATGCGGCCGTATCTAAAGCATAACCCCAAAACGATAGCGGTAAATCAGTAAGAGACATCATAGATCGTACCATATCAAGTAAAGTACTATTACGATGTTCGGACACACCATTTCGTTGTGGTGTTCCAGGTGGCGTGAGTTGCGAGACTATCCTGCATTGTTTCAAGTGTAGACCAAACTCGTAACTCAAATATTCTCCTCCACGATCAGATCATAGAAACTTTATTTTCTTGTTACGATGATTTTCCACTTCACTCTGAAATTCTTTGAACTTTTCAAATGTTTCAGACTTGTGTTTCATTAAGTAGATATACCCATATCTTCTTAGATCATCTGTGAAGGTGAGAAAATAACGATATCCGCCACGAGCCTCGACATTCATTGGACCACATACATCTGTATGTATGATTTCCAACAAATCTGTTGCTCTCTCCATAGTACCGGAGAACGGCGTTTTAGTCATCTTGCCCATAAGGCACGGTTCGCAAGTACCAAGTGATTCATAATGAAGTGATTCCAAAAGCCCATTAGTATGGAGTTTCTTCATGCGCTTTATACCGATATGACCTAAACGGAAGTGCCACAAATAAGTTGCACTATCATTATCAACTCTGCATCTTTTGGTTTCAACACTATGAATATGTGTATCACTACTATCAAGATTCAATAAAAATAGACCACTCTTCAAGGGTGCATGACCATAAAAGATATTACTCATATAAATAGAACAACCATTATTCTCTGATTTAAATGAATAACCGTCTCGCATCAAACAAGATCCAGATATAATGTTCATGCTCAACGTTGGCACCAAATAACAATTATTTAGGTCCAATACTAATCCCGATGGTAGATGTAGAGGTAGCGTGCCGACCGCGATCACATCGACTTTGGAACCATTTCCCACGCGCATCGTCACCTCATCCTTAGCTAATCTTCTCTTAATCCGTAGTCCCTGTTTCGAGTTGCAAATATTAGCAACAGAACCAGTATCAAATACCCAGGTGCTACTGCGAGCATTAGTAAGGTACACATCAATAACATGTATATCACATATACCTTTGTTCACTTTGCCATCCTTCTTATCCGCCAAATACTTGGGGCAGTTCCGCTTCCAGTGTCCAGTCTGCTTGTAGTAGAAGCACTCAATTTCAGGCTTAGGTCCAGACTTGGGTTTCTTCTCTTGAGTAGCAACTTGCTTGCCGTTCTTTTTGAAGTTCCCCTTCTTCTTCCCTTTGCCCTTCTTCTTGAAACTAGTGGTCTTGTTAACCATCAACACTTGATGCTCCTTCTTGATTTCTACCTCCGCGGCTTTCAGCATCACGAAGAGCTCGGGAATAGTCTTGTTCATCCCTTGCATATTATAGTTCATCACGAAGCTCTTGTAGCTTGGTGGCAGTGATTGGAGAATTCTGTCAATGACACTATCATCAGGAAGATTAACTCCCAGTTGAATCAAGTGATTATTATACCCAGACATTTTGAGTATGTGTTCACTGACAGAACTATTCTCCTCCATCTTGCAGCTATAGAACTTATTGGAGACTTCATATCTCTCAATCCGGGAATTTGCTTGAAATATTAACTTCAACTCCTGGAACATCTCATATGCTCCATGACGTTCAAAACATCGTTGAAGGCCTGGTTCTAAGCCGTAAAGCATGCCACACTAAACTATAGAGTAGTCATCAGCTTTGCTCTGCCAGGCGTTCTTAACATTGTCAGTTGCATCAGCAGTAGGCCTGGCACCCAGCGGTGCTTCCAGGACGTAAATTTTCTGTGCAGCAATGAGGATAATCCTCAGGTTACAGACCCAATCCGTATAATTGCTACCATCATCTTTCAACTTTGCTTTCTCAAGGAACGCATTAAAATTCAACGGAACAACAACACGAGCCATCTATCTACAAACAAACATAGACAAGCAAGATACTATCAGGTACTAAGTTCATGATAAATTTAAGTTCAATTAATCATATTACTTAAGAACTCCCACTTAGACAGACATCTCTCTAGTCATCTAAGTGATCACGTGATCCAAATCAACCAAACCATGTCCGATCATCACGTGAGATGGAGTAGTTTCAATGGTGAACATCGCTATGTTGATCATATCTACTATATGATTCACGCTCGACCTTTTGGTCTCCGTGTTCCAAGGCCATATCTGTATATGCTAGGCTCGTCAAGTATAACCTGAGTATTCCGCGTGTGCAACTGTTTTGCACCCGTTGTATTTGAACGTAGAGCCTATCACACCCGATCATCACGTGGTGTCTCAGCACGAAGAACTTTCGCAATGGTGCATACTCAGGGAGAACACTTCTTGATAATTAGTGAGAGATCATCTTAAAATGCTACCGTCAATCAAAGCAAGATAAGATGCATAAAGGATAAACATCACATGCAATCAATATAAGTGATATGATATGGCCATCATCATCTTGTGCTTGTGATCTCCATCTTCGAAGCACCGTCATGATCACCATCGTCACCGGCGCGACACCTTGATCTCCATCGTAGCATCGTTGTCGTTATGCCATCTATTGCTTCTACGACTATCGCTACCGCTTACTGATAAAGTAAAGCAATTACAGGGCGTTTGCATTTCATACAATAGAGCGACAACCATATGGCTCCTGCCAGTTGCCGATAACTTCGGTTACAAAACATGATCATCTCATACAATAAAATATAGCATCATGTCTTGACCATATCACATCACAACATGCCCTGCAAAAACAAGTTAGACGTCCTCTACTTTGTTGTTGCAAATTTTACGTGGCTGCTATGGGCTTAGCAAGAACCGTTCGTACCTACACATCAAAAAAACCACAACGATAGTTCGTCAAGTTGGTGCTGTTTTAACCTTCGCAAGGACCGAGCGTAGCCACACTCAATTCAGCTAAAGTGAGAGAGACAGACACCCACCAGTCACCTTTAAGCACGAGTGCTCGTAACGGTGAAACCAATCTCGCGTAAGCGTACGCGTAATGTCGGTCCGGGCCGCTTCATCTCACAATACCGCCGAACCAAAGTATGACATGCTGGTAAGCAGTATGACTTGTATCGCCCACAACTCACTTGTGTTCTACTCGTGCATATAACATCAATGCATAAAACCTAGGCTCGGATGCCACTGTTGGGGAACGTAGTAATTTCAAAAAATTTCCTACGCACACGCAAGATCATGGTGATGATATAGCAACGAGAGGGGAGAGTGTTCGTCAACGTACCCTCGTAGACCGTAAGCGGAAGCGTTAGCACAACGCGGTTGATGTAGTCGTACGTCTTCACGATCCGACCGATCCAAGCACCGAACGTACGGGGCCTCCGAGTTCAGCACACGTTCAGCTCGATGACGATCCCCGGCCCTCCGATCCAGCAAAGGCTCCGGAGATGAGTTCTGTCAGCACGACGGCGTGGTGACGATGATGATGTTCTACAGGCACAGGGCTTCGCCTAAACTCCGCGACGATATGACCGAGGTGGAATATGGTGGAAGGGGGCACCACACACGGCTAAGGAACGATCCGTAGATCAACTTGTGTGTCTTTGGGGTGCCCCCCCGCCCCCGTATATAAAGGAGCCAGGGGGGAGGAGGCGGCTGGCCTAGAGGGCGCGCCAAGGGGGGGAGTCCTACTCCCACCGGGAGTAGGACTCCCTCTTTCCAAGTAGGAGTAGGAGAAGGGGGGAAAGAGGAGGAAGAGGGGAAGGAAAGGGGGGGCGCCGCCCCCCTTCCCTTGTCCTATTCGGACTAGGAGGGGGAGGGGGGCGCGGCCCCCTCCTAGCTCCTTCCCTCTTCTCCCTCGTGGCCCATGTAGGCCCATTAACCCCCCGGGGGGTTCCGGTAACCTCCCGGTACTCCGGTAAAATGCCGATTTCACCCGGAACTATTCCGATGTCCAAACACAGGCTTCCAATATATCAATCTTTATGTCTCGACCATTCCGAGACTCCTCGTCATGTCCGTGATCACATCCGGGACTCCGAACAAAACTTTGGTACATCAAAACTTATAAACTCATAATAAAACCGTCATCGAAACGTTAAGCGTGCGGACCCTACGGGTTCGAGAACTATGTAGACATGACCTAAAACCATTCTCGGTCAATAACCAATAGCGGGACCTGGATGCCCATATTGGTTCCTATATATTCTACGAAGATCTTTATCGGTCAAACCGCATAACAACAGACGTTGTTCCCTTTGTCATCGGTATGTTACTTGCCCGAGATTTGATCGTCGGTATCCAATACCTAGTTCAATATCATTACCGGCAAGTCTCTTTACTCGTTCTGTAATACGTCATCTCATAACTAACTCATTAGTTATAATGCTTGCAAGGCTTAAGTGATGAGTATTACCGAGAGAGCCCAGAGATACCTCTCCGACAATCGGAGTGACAAAACCTAATCTCGAAATACGCCAACTCAACATGTACCTTCGGAGACACCTGTAGTACTCCTTTATAATCACCCAGTTACGTTGTGACGTTTGGTAGTACCCAAAGTGTTCCTCCGGTAAACGGGAGTTGCATAATTCTCATAGTTACAGGAACATGTATAAGTCATGAAGAAAGCAATAGCAGAATACTAAACGATCATGTGCTAAGCTAACAGGATGGGTCATGTCAATCACATCATTCTCCTAATGATGTGATCCCATTAATCAAATGACAACACATGTCTATGGTTAGGAAACATAACCATCTTTGATTAATGAGCTAGTCAAGTAGAGGCATACTAGTGACTATATGTTTGTCTATGTATTCACACATGTATCATGTTTCTGGTTAATACAATTCTAGCATGAATAATAAACATTTATCATGATATGAGGAAATAAATAATAACTTTATTATTGCCTCTAGGGCATTTTTCCTTCAAGGTAACTATTCGACCCTTGCCTACTTAGTAGCTCGGGTCTTTCACTGCTTTTTCTTTCAGTCTCTTTGAACCGAGTGACTTCACACAAGCAGATGTGCGTAGTGAAAACCGTCAACTTCAGGCTTGTCTGAAGAGTGTTGTTTCTTTAGAGAGAATGAAGGAAGCTTTGGAGAAGAAGGACCGGGACCTTGCTGTTGCTCAGAAGGAAGCACGTGAGAAGACAATGCTTGCGGACCAGAAGCTGGCTTCAGTCGGCAAGTTGGAAGAGGAGAACGCGAAGTTTAAGACCGCCATCTCGGAAGCCAATCGAGAGGTCGAGCAACTGAAGAAGGACAAGGAGAACCTGACCACTGAAGTTGGAGGCCTCAGAACCAAGACAGGCAAGCTAGAGTCCTATCTGGAACAACTTGCCGCAAAACTAGTTCTGAAGCTTGAAGGTATAGCCACTCGACTGGTTAATTGTCGTCGATTGAAGTATGTTGTAATATTGTCGACTCACTATTTTCACGATGGAACAGAACTTTGTCAGGACTTTGAAGCTGAAACCGGGCGGGCCGAGACAGGTCTCGACCCCATCAATTGTCCTGTGAAAGATGACGTTGCGATGAACTTGCTGCGATTGGAATCACGCTTGGACGATGATGTTGCCTATGTGGCTCGACTAATGGCTACGATGACTCGAGTGGACGCCGAACTCTGGCCTCAGGCGGAACTTTCTCAAGACCTCGAGTCATTGATGACTCGACTCAACCAGATTCTTGGTTGAGTGCAAGAGTGGAAGAAGTCGTTCGCTCGCTGTGGCCCTGTCATTGGTTCGAGTGCACTGCAAGGAGGCCAGAGAAGACAAGTTGGCGGCCCTCAAGGTTGTGAATACTAAGAAGCACTCCTTCTAGTCCTTCATGGACACCTTCCTTGAGAAGCCACTCGTATTGCTGACAGCATCGACCTCGACAGCTTCTGCGATCCGGCCAGCCCTGTTCCCGCCGAGTGACCGAAAAAAATGCTTCGCCCTCTTTTGCCTCAGAATGCCGAGTGATTTTGTAACCGTTGAAACTCCTTTGGGCCTGACGCCCGAGTACTTTAATCTGCGGTTATCTTTGAATATGTTGCGTTTATCTTCCCCGGGCTTATCTTTGAATATGTTGCGTTTATCTTTGAATGAAAATTTTTGTTCTCTCGGATTGGTTTTTGTACTCTCGATGCAGCTTCTGAGGAAGAGGCCGCAGTCGACTTGTTGGACGAGCCTTGGGCAGCATTGATCAGCTCATCAGCGAGGCACTCAGCAATGGCCTTGATGTTCCTGAAAGCAATTCGCCTTGGCATTAGCTGTTGAATGAGCCCTTGGCAGCATTGATCAGCTCCTCAGCAAGGCACTCAACAATGGTCTTGACGTTCCTGAAAGCAGCTCGCCTTAGCGTCGGCTGTTGGATGAGCCTTTGGCAGTGCACACGATCTCGTCCTTCTTCTTGACGGTGCAGCCCCGGGGGGAGGGGTCGTGGTCGACCTGCACCATTCGGCTGGGTTTCTCAAACTTAGGCGAGTACTGGACTACAGCTAAGCCCCCGAGTGAGAGGATTTCTCACCACTTGGTAGGTTTTTTCATACTTAGGCGAGTACTGGACTGCAGCTAAGCCCCCGAGTGGGAGGGTTGCTCGCCACCCAGAAGGATTTTTTATACTTAGGCGAGTACTGGACTGCAGCTAAGCCCCCGAGTGGGAGGGTTGCTCACCACTCAGTAGGATTTTTTATACTTAGGCGAGTA
>NC_041383.1:185410206-185525174 GCF_002162155.2 Triticum dicoccoides | reverse complement strand
ACCATTTGGTAGGACCTTTTGAACTTAGGCGAGTACTGGACTGCAGCTAAGCCTCCGAGTGAGAGGCTGGCTCACCACTCGGTAGGATTTTTAACACTTAGGCGAGTACTGGACAGCAACTAAGCCCCCGAGTGCGAGGCTGGCTCACCACTCGGTAGGATTTTCTAACACTTAGGCGAGTACTGGACTGCAGCTAAGCCTCCGAGTGAGAGGCCGGCTCACCACTTGGTAGGATTTTTTTAACACTTAGGCAAAACGGATTCGCAGCTAAGCCTCCGAGTGAGAGGCTGGCTCACCACTCAGTAGGATTTTCTCTTCAACTTAGGCGAAACGGATTCGCAGCTAAGGCACCCACTGGGGGATTTTAGGACATGTAAAAAATGAACAACAATCATTCGGAAGACTGTAAAATCATGTCTTTTGATAATCACGGTGGGCGCCAACTGTCGTGGTTCTAAGACTGACAGTAGAAAGGGGGGTAGGTATGGAGAGGCAAGATCTCAGCTATGGTGAAGGTGTACACATGGGATTTACGAGTTCAGGCCCTTCTCGGAGGAAGTAATAGCCCTACGTCTCGGTGCCCGGAGGCGGTCGATTGGATTATATGCGTGTGATGTTACAGGGGGTGCGAACCCTTGTTCCAGAGGAGGGGGTGTCTTATATAGAGTACGCTTGGACCCTCACCATCCTCCATTACAAGGGGCTTAATGTACATAAAGTAGGGGCGTTATTGATAATGCCAGCCTTAAGTGCTATTAATGACCTTAAAGACTACAGAGTGAACGCCTGCCCATTGCAATGCTGAGTGACTCCTGATCTTCGGTAGGTCGAGTGATTCCTTGAATGGTCGAGTGACAATAGGTAGGGGGACACCCGAGTGATATGACTGGTCGAGTGGATTGCACTCGACATCTTTGACTGGGGGTCCCTTGTTGCCTTTTGGACTTCTTATCTTCTAGGGTAGTGACCTTGGGTAGGACGTATGGGTCAGGCCCATGACCCTACCCCAGGTATGTATCCTCATCACCCGCCACCAATTTGTAGCGCAGATACATGTCTCTATGCGCGTGGGTCGTCCTCCGTGGGCTCTTCATCGAGCCGTCGTCGTCGGTCGCCCGATGCGCCCGCCATCGCGCCCCTATGCTAATTCGAGGACTTTCCCGTCCTCCCTCAGCCCTGACCGCCGGCGAGGACCTACCTCGGTGTCCGGCAGTGGCATTGGGGGATGTGGGTGGCTGAAATCACGGACAGGGAGACACACACCGAGCGGTGGCTCAGGACCTTCTACACGGCCAAGCTCGCAGCAACGTAGTACGACCGCTAGTAGGTCCGCTTCCACGGCGCGGCTGTTCGGCTCAATTCCCCCCGGCACACGCGTTCGGTCCACCTCGTCTCATCGGAGCCGCGGGTGGTGATCTCGGCTATGGCGTAGGAGGACAACAAGTTGAGGGGGCTCCTCGAGGACGAGGCCGCCGCCGAGGCCTACATGGAAGAGCTCCGCCGAGAGCACCCGGAGCTCGTGGAGGCAGAGTGGATGATCTTTGCCGATGCCGGCGGCGAGGTCATCATTATTTCCTCCTCCGACGAGGTCCAAGGTGGCGAGGACGGCGGCGAGATGGGCGCGACGGCGAGGAGATCGAATTCGGCGAGTGGATGAGTGTCTTCCCCGACGACGGCACCGACCCGGACCCGGCTCGCAGCACACCGTACCTGACGAGGAAGGATTGGCTCGACCTGCACTTCGACCGAAAGTAGTTTAGGTGCTTTAGTTTAGTTTGAATTTATGTTTTATGCTCGGTTGTGCAAAACTATCTACGTTTATGTTTGAATGCATGCTACTTTCTGTTCAAATTGCTTTGAATTTGATCGAATTGATATTTACTCCGTTAAGTTTAGAGGATCGGCTAGAAACAGCCAAAAATTAGTGGAGTATATACTCCACTAAGGGTTTTACTCCCTTAACTTTTAGGGAGTCGCTAGAGATGGCCTTAGGTCTCCAAGCTAGTGGGTGTTGCGGCCTTCTTGGGCTCGTTGTGGTTCTTCTTCTCGTGCTGGTGCTTCGGGTGAAAACCCTATTTTCTTTCTTTTGACTTAATGGCGGCAAAGCTTTGCGCCCTTACCTTTTTTATTTGGAGTGCCACTATAAGGTTCTGGTACATTTTAGCCATGTTGCGGTAGTTTCATGGGACAGACTTGAATTTTGGCACGAAGTTTCTTAGGCTTCAACATGGGATGGTCTAATTGGTCTCATATATTTTACACATAACTATGCCGTCAACACCCTTGGTCCAAGCTGCTCGTAAGGCTAGCCATAGTGGGAGTAACTTAGGTAGTAACATAACGCACCTCAAGACATATATGCTTATGTGGCATGAAGTTAATGAGGAGAGAGGTGCTTGTGGTAACATAATATGTTACCGTAACATAGTGCACCCCAATGTAAAATGAGTCTACAACATAATAAATGAAGGCTTGCATGACACTACACTTATGTTACTACCCAATATGATGGTAGTAACATAGACTAATAACATGCATATGTTACTAGTCTAAATTACTACCCACTATGACTAGCCTAAGCAGGATCAACGCTCCTTGATTCGGAGCGAGGGCAGTGGGCCCTATTTGGCAACAAATGGGTGATGGCTTTGCGGCGAGGTCTGGCGGTTTCTTCTCGACACGTGGGTTCGCTCTTCACCAGCGGACGTAGGTGCTTCTCGTTGGAGTTCGGCCACTCCTGCGTCCATACTCTTCAGCGAGGTCATGGCATCTAGTATTGCATCTCTTGTGTAATGTTAGTGTTGCATTCTCTGTTCACTGTCTTTTTTTATCTGTTGACCTATTGTGTTAGAGGGTTTTCTCACCACCTTCTACCGTTTGGTCGGATGGCGTTATTTATAAAGCAGTAGAAAGCCGATTTCAAGGAGGTCTTCCAAATATTCAACGATGTGACTCTCTGGAACAGCTTGGGCCCTGTGTTGCTCCCACGTGGTCGACAAGAGCGGTGACCAAACCCCCGAAGTGCCACCAACCGCCTCCTCCCCTTCCACCCCCTCACCATCGTTGGGTGAAACCCGTTTAGTCAATGATGGCAGAGAGGTCTCTTCTCATGATGGTGTGGTGACTGACACCTCATATGGTTGCGGAGGTGTGGGTCGCATAGCCCTAGTGGTGGGACTCGGCGGTCGGCGACAATGCCATGACCCGTCCCATCAATGGTGCCTTCTAGGCAGGTGGCCTAAAAGGTGGGGCGGGCAGTCATCGTGAGGCCCGCCCCAATCTACGCCTGTCATTACTACGGTTGGGTCCTCCACACCCTCACTTGATGGGGAATGAAGCATGAAAATAATAAAAATCCTACAAAACACCCAAGATTCAATCTAGGAAATGTATAACAACAAGAGGGGAGTGTGTCTACATACTTATACGTCTCCAACGTATCTATAATTTTTTTATTATTCCATGCTATTATATTATCTGTTTTGGATGTTTATGGGCTTTGTTATACACTTTTATATTATTTTTGGGACTAACCTATTAACCGGAGGCCCAGCCCATATTGCTGTTTTTTTGCCTATTTCAGTGTTTCGCAGAAAAGGAATATCAAACGGAGTCCAAACGAAATGAAACCTTCGGGAGAGTTATTTTTGGAACTAAAACAATCCAGGAGACATGGAGTAGACGTCAGGGAAGCTTCGAGGAAGCCACGAGGCAGGGAGGCGCGCCCTACCCTGGGCACGCCCCCACCCTCGTGGACCCCTGTGGCTCCCCTGACTGACTTCTTTCGCCTATATATATATATATATATATATATATATATCCATATACCCCGAAAACATCCAGGAGCACCATAGATCGGGAGTTCTGCCGCCGCAAGCCTCTGTAGCCACCAAAAACCTCTTGGGAGCCCGTTCCGGCACCCTGCCGGAGGGGGAATCCATCACCGGTGGCCATCTTCATCATCCCGACGCTCTCCTTGACGAGGAGGGAGTAGTTCACCCTTGGGGCTGAGGGTATGTACCAGTAGCTATGTGTTTGATATCTCTCTCTTGTGTTCTTGAGGTGATACGATCTTGATGTATCGCGAGCTTTGCTATTATAGTTGGATCTTATGATGTTTCTCCCCCTCTATTCTCTTGTAATGGATTGAGTTTTCCCTTTCAAGTTATCTTATCGGATTGAGTCTTTAAGGATTTGAGAACACTTGATGTATGTCTTGCATGTGCTTATCTGTGGTGACAATGGGATATTCACGTGATCTACTTGATGTATGTCTTGGTGATCAACTTGCGGGTTCAGTGACCTTGTGAACTTATGCATAGGGGTTGGGACACATTTTCGTCTTGACTCTTGGTAGAAACTTTAGGGCACTCTTTGAAGTACTTTGTGTTGGTTTGAATAGATGAATCTGAGACTGTGTGATGCATATCGTATAATCATACCCACGGATACTTGAGGTGACATTGGAGTATCTAGGCGACATTAGGGTTTTGGTTGATTTGTGTCTTAAGGTGTTATTCTAGTACGAACTCTATGATAGATCAAACAGAAAGAATAGCTTCATGTTATTTTACTAGAGACTCAATAGATCGATCAGAAAGGATAACTTTGAGGTGGTTTCGTACCTTACAATAATCTCTTTGTTTGTTCTCTGCTATTAGTGACTTTGGAGTGACTCTTTGTTGCATGTTGAGGGATAGTTATATGATCCAGTTATGTTATTATTGTTGAGAGAACTTGCACTAGTGAAAGTATGAACCCTAGGCCTTGCTTTGAAGCATTGCAATACTGTTTACGCTCACTTTTACCACTTGTTACCTTGCTGTTTTTATATTTTCAGATTACAAATACTCATACCTACCATCCATATTGCACTTGTATCACCATCTCTTCGCCGAACTAGTGCACCTATACAATTTACCATTGTATTGGGTGTGTTGGGGACACAAGAGACTCTTTGTTATTTGGTTGCAGGGTTGCTTGAGAGAGACCATCTTCATCCTACGCCTCCCACGGATTGATAAACCTTAGGTCATCCACTTGAGGGAAATTTGCTACTGTCCTACAAACCTCTGCACTTGGAGGTCCAACAACGTCTACAAGAAGAAGGTTGCATAGTAGACATCAAGCTCTTTTCTGGCACCGTTGCCGGGGAGGTGAGTGCTTGAAGGTATATCTTTAGATCTTGCAACCAAATCTTTTAGTTTCTTGTTTTATCACTAGTTTAGTTTATAAAAGAAAACTACAAAAATGGAATTGAGGGTGCCTCATATGCTTCATCTTTTTAATATATTTCATGAGAATAAGGATTCCGATAATTGTGCCAAAGTATTAGAAGAAGAATGCATTAGAATGTTTGGCTCTAAATCTTTGAATGATGAGCATGATTGCAATGTTTTTAGTATGAACTCTTTGAATATCCATAGTACTAATGATGATTGCACTAGTCATGATGAAAATGTCTCTTATAAGCATGTCAACTTTTGTGGAGTGCATAGAGTTTGCAAGTACACACCAAATAGGGAAGATAGATTTTGCAAGAGGCACAAGTATTTAGAAACCAAATGGTTGCAAGAAAGGCTAGATGTTTGTGCTGAAAATTTAAAATTTATTTGCCATCCTTGTGAACTTTGCAATGAACGTGATCATTTAAATCCCCAATGCAAATTGTTTCATGATCGTATCGTGTCCAAAAATTGTGATAACTTGATTTCCTTGCACATCATAATGAACTTAGTTTGCTTGTGGGTTATGAAGAAGGGATAATTAGATTTATGCCCCTAGTTGTGTCCCACTCGTCTGTTTTACCCCTAATTCCCAAAAGTCACCGGTTCTATCCAAGTCACTTTGATCCTCTTATGCTTTTGCCCTTTGACCGTTACTTTGAAAACTTCATAACTAATTCATACTAAATCAGAAAAATGCAAATAAGATACTAAAATGTTCAGAAAAACATCACCTATATGTCAGTGTCATTTGCATTCATGAAAAAAGTGTTGGAAAGTGCACATCCGAGTTTTAGCTCTTTTGATACCACCATGAATAGTAAACTCTAAAAAAATTCAAACAAATTCAAAAAAAATATGGTGGCAAAGAACGACAAGTGTTCTAAGTGCTTGCCAAGTTTCATTAGGGAATGACATTCGTGGTAGTCGTGGCAAAAAAATAATCTATTTTGGAGTGCTGATTGTTTTTTCGCCACGACACCCACGAATGTTATTCCCTGATGAAACTTGGTAGACACTTAAAACATTTGTCATTCTTTGCCACCAAATTATTTTTGAATTTTTTGAACTTTTTTAGATTTTACTATTCATGGTGGTAGCATAAGAGCTAAAACTTGTATGGGCACTTTCCAACACTTTTTTCATGAATGCAAATGACACTGACATATAGGTGATGTTTTTCTGAACATTTTGGTATCTTATTTGCATTTTTCTGATTTAGTATGAATTAGTTATGAAGTTTTTAAACTGACGGTCAAACGGTCAAAGGGCAAAAGCATAAGAGGAGCAAAGTGATTTGGACAGAACCGGTGACTTTTGGGAATTAGGGGTAAAACAGACGAGTGGGACACAACTAGGGGCATAAATCTAATTATCCCTATGAAGAAATGAAACGTATAACTAAGGATCTTCGAGAATTTGTCCTTGATAAAGTTCTTGATTTTGATCTAGAAGAAATTTTTATGTATTGTGTGGTGAATTGCATTGAAAATCCTTATATTTCCAATTACATAAAGAAAAGAAAACAAGTAGAAGATGAAGATAATACTAATGAAAGGGAAGAGACTTCCCAATATCCTCCTATTATTCCTTATGATGAATCAGGTAACGAGGAGGAGCTTCCTATTCAACCAATCTCATTAATAAGGAGCTCGAAAAAGAGGGTTAAACCCACACATGATGTGAAGAAGAAAAAGAAAAGACGAAGAAGCAAAGGTAGAAAAGTATCCCTCTCAAATGATGTTGCCCCTATTACTCATTGTGATGATGATAATTGCTATACTATTGGTGCTATCCATACTATTAATGATGAGAGTGATTATGCTTATGATATGAAAAGGCCCAAGCTTGGGGACGCTATGTTTGATGAGAATGACATGTTTGAGAATATATTTGCTGCAATTAATGTTTGTCCCAAGCTTGGTGATGCTACATTTAATGAAGATGATATTTTTATCCTCCCAAGTTTCGATGAGCAAATTTATGATGATGATAGCATGCCTCCTGTTTAGGATGGTTATATTGATGAAAGTGGGTTTGGAAGAGTGTCAACTTTAGGAAGTAATGATCCTACTATTTTGGAGAGTGTTGAATTTTATAATATTTATGAAAGTGGATTTGGAGAGGTCATGACATTATTTAGTGATGAATCCACTATTTTGGAAGAGGTTTCAATTGATGATGAGAACAAAGTTGCTACTTATGATGATTATTGTGATGAAACTTATGCTATAAAAAGTAGTGATGATTATATTTATAAAACTTGTCATGATTATGATTACCCTTTTTCTGAACATTACTCTTTTAATATGGAAACAATTTATAGTATTTGAGTCTCTTATGATACTCCCACTATTCCTAATAAGAAGAATTTTGCTTATGTGGAGAGTAGTAAAATTTCTATGCAAGCAGATCATGAAAAGAATGCTTTATGTGCTGGTTATATTGTTTAATTCACTCATGATGCTACTGAAAATTATTATGAGGGAGGAATATATGCTTGTAGGAGTTGCAATGATATCAGGTTTCCTCTCTATGTGCTTAAAGTTTTAAAGTTATGCTTGTTTTGCCTTCCTATGCTAGTTGATTATTGTTCCCATAAGTTGTTTGCTCAAAAAATCCATATGCATAGGAAGTGGGTTAGACTTAAATGTGCTATCCATATTCTTCATGATGCTCTCTTTATGTTTCAATTCTTATCTTTTATGTGAGCATCATTGAAATCATCATGCCTAGCTAGGGGCGTTAAACGTTAGCGCTTGTTGGGAGGCAACCCAATTTTATTTTTGTCTTTGATTTTTGCTACTGTTTAGTAATAAATAATTCATATATCCTCTGTTTAGATGTGGTTTTATGTTTTAATTAGTTTTTGTGCCAAGTAGAACCTTTGGGAAGACTTGGGTGAAGTCTTTGCGATCTTGCTGTAAAAAAACAGAAACTTTTGCGCTCACGAGATTAGCTGTCAATTTTTTACTGGAGAGTGATTTTAGGTTGATTATTTTTGCAGATGATTAATAGACAAATTACTCAGGTCCACCAATTTATTTCAGAATGTTTGGAGTTACATAAGTATTCGAATGATACAGATTACTACAGACTGTTCTGTTTTTGACAGATTCTGTTTTCTATGCGTTGTTTGCTTATTTTGATGAATCTATGAGTAGTATCGGAGGGTATGAACCATAGAGAAGTTGGAATACAGTAGATATTACACCAATATGAATTTAGAATGAGTTCACAACAGTACCTAAGTGGTGGTTTTATTTTCTTATACTAACGGAGCTTACGAGTTTTCTGTTGAGTTTTGTGTTGTGAAGTTTTCATGTTTTGGGTAAAGATTCGATGGACTATGGAATAAGGAGTGGCAAGAGTCTAAGCTTGGGGACGCCCATGGAACCCCAAGATAATTCAAGGACAACCAAAAGCCTAAGCTTGGGGATGCCCCGGAAGGCATCCCCTCTTTCGTCTTCGTCTATCGGTAACTTTACTTGGAGCTATATTTTTATTCACCACATGATATGTGTTTTGCTTGGAGCGTCGTGTATAATATGAGTCTTTTATTTTTAGTTTACCAAAATCATCCTTGTTGTACACACCTTTTGGGAGAGACACACATGATTTGGAATTTATTAGAATACTCTATGTGCTTCACTTACACCTTTTGAGCTAGACAATTTTGCTCTAGTGCTTCACTTATATCTTTTTAGAGCACGGCAGTGGTTTTATTTTGTTGAAATTATTGATGTCTCATGCTTCACTTATATTATTTTGAAAGTCTTTTAGAATGACATGGTATTTGCTTTGTTTATAAAATTGGTCCTAGAATGGTGGGCATCCAAGTTGGGTATAATAAAAACTATCATAGAAAGTGCATTGAATACTATGAGAAGTTTGATGCTTGATGATTATTTTGAGATATGAGGGTGGTGATATTAGAGTCATGATAGTGGAGTAGTTCTGAATTTGAGGAATACTTGTGTTGAAGTTTGTGATTCCCGTAGCATGCACGTATGGTGAACCGTTATGTGATGAAGTTGGAGCATGATTTATTTATTGATTGTCTTCCTTATGAGTGGCGGTCGGGGACGAGCGATGGTCTTTTACTACCAATATATCCCCCTAGGAACGTGCGCGTAGTACGTCATTTCAATGACTAATAGATTTTTACAATAAGTATATGAGTTCTTTATGACTAATGTTGAGTCCATGGATTATACGCACTCTCACCCTTCCACCATTGCTAGCCTCTCTTGTGCCGCGCAACTTTCGCTGGTACCATACACCCACCATATACCTTCCTCAAAACAGCCACCATACCTACCTATTATGACATTTCCATAGCCATTCCAAGATATATTGCCATGCAACTTTCCACCATTCCGTTTATTATGACACGCTCCATCATTATCATATTGCTTTTGCATGATCATGTAGTTGACATCGTATTTGTGGCAAAGCCACCTTGATAATTCTTTCACACATGTCACTCTTGATTCATCACATATCCCGGTACACCACCGGAGGCATTCACATAGAGTTGTATTTTGTTCTAAGTATTGAGTTGTATTCTTGAGTTGTAAGTCAATAAAAGTGTGATGATCTTCATTATTAGAGCATTGTCCCAAGTGAGGAAAGGATGATGGAGACTATGATTCCCCCACAAGTCGAGATGAGACTTAGGACTTTATGAAAAATAAAAGAGGCCAAAGAAGCCCAAATAAAAAAAGAGGCCAAAGAAGCCCACCAAAATAAAAAATGAGAGAAAACGAGAGAAGGGACAATGTTACTATCCTTTTTCCACAATTGCGCTTCAAAGTAGCACCATGATCTTCATGATAGAGAGTCTCCTATGTTGTCACTTTCATATATTAGTGGGAATTTTACATTATAGAACTTGGCTTGTGTATTCCAATGATGGGCTTCGTCAAAATACCCTAGGTCTGAGCAAGCAAGTCGGATGCACACCCACTTAGTTTCTTTTGTTCAGCTTTCATTCACTTATAGCTCTAGTGCATCCGTTGCATGGCAATCCCTACTCACTCACATTGATATCTATTAATGGGCATCTCCATAGCCCGTTGATACACCTAGTTGATGTGAGACTATCTTCTCCTTTTTTGTCTTCTCCATAACCACCATTCTATTCCACATATAGTGCTATGTCCATGGCTCAAGCTCATGTATTGCGTGAAAGTTGAAAAAGTTTGAGAACATCAAAATATGAAACAATTGCTTGGCTTGTCATCGGGGTTGTGCATGAGTTAAATATTTTGTGTGATGAAGATAGAGCATAGCCAGACTATATGATTTTGTAGGGATAGCTTTTTTAGCCATGTTATTTTGAGAAGACATGATTGCTTTGTTAGTATGCTTAAAGTATTATTGTTTTCATGTCAATATGAACTTTTATCTTGAATCATTTGGATCTCAACATTCATGCCGCAATAAAGAAAATTACGTTGAGAAATATGCTACATTGCATTCCACATCAAAAATTCTGTTTTTACAAAATTATGCTTGATACGCTTCCAACGTATCTATAATTTTTGATTGTTCCTTGCTATTATATTATCTGTTTTGAATGTTTATGGGATTTGTTATACACTTATATATTATTTCTGGAACTAACCTATTAACCGGAGGCCCAGCCCATATTGCTGTTTTTTTTGCCCATTTCAGTGTTTCGCAGAAAAGGAATATCAAACGGAGTCCAAACGGAATGAAACCTTCGGGAGAGTTATTTTTGGAACGAAAGCAATCCAGGAGACTTGGAGTAGACGTCACGGAAGCTTCGAGGAAGCCACAAGGCAGGGAGGCGCGCCGTACCCCCCTGGGCGCGCCCCCACCCTCATGGACTCCTTGTGGCTCCCCTAACTGACTTCTTTCGCCTATACATATTCATATACCCCGAAAACATCCAGGAGCACCATAGATCGGGAGTTCTGCCGCCGCAAGCCTCTGTAGCCACCAAAAACCACTCGGGAGCCCGTTCCGGCACCCTGCCGGAGGGTGAATCCATCACCGGTGGCCATCTTCATCACCCCGGCGCTATCCATGACGAGGAGGGAGTAGTTCACCCTCAGGGCTGAGGGTATGTACCCGTAGCTATGTGTTTGATCTCTCTCTCTCTCTCTCTCTCTCTCTCTCTCCCCCTCTCTCTCTCTCTCTCGTGTTCTTGAGGTGATATGATCTTGATGTATCGCGAGCTTTGCTATTATAGTTGGATCTTATGATGTTTCTCCCCCTCTATTCTCTTGTAATGGATTGAGTTTTCCCTTTCAAGTTATCTTATCGGATTGAGTCATTAAGGATTTGAGAACACTTGATGTATGTCTTGCATGTGCTTATCTGTGGTGACAATGGGATATTCACGTGATCTACTTGATGTATGTTTTGGTGATCAACTTGTGGGTTCAGTGACCTTGTGAACTTATGCATAGGGGCTGGCACATGTTTTCGTCTTGACTCTCGGTAGAAACTTTGGGGCACTCTTTGAAGTACTTTGTGTTGGTTTGAATAGATGAATCTGAGATTGTGTGATGCATATCGTATAATCATACCCACAGATAGTTGAGGTGACATTGGAGTATCTAGGTGACATTAGGGTTTTGGTTGATTTGTGTCTTAAGGTGTTATTCTAGTACGAACTCTATGATAGATCAAACAGAAAGAGTAGCTTCATGTTATTTTACTACAGACTCTTGAATAGATCGATCAGAAAGGATACCTTTGAGGTGGTTTCGTACCCTACAATAATCTCTTCGTTTGTTCTCTGCTACTAGTGACTTTGGAGTGACTCTTTGTTGCATGTTGAGGGATAGTTATATGATCCAGTTATTTTATTATTGTTGAGAGAACTTGCACTAGTGAAAGTATGAACCCTAGGCCTTGTTTCGAAGCATTGCAATACTGTTTACGCTCATTTTTACCACTTGTTACCTTGCTGTTTTTATTTTCAGATTACAAATACTCATACCTACCATCCATATTGCACTAGTATCACCATCTCTTTGCTGAACTAGTGCACCTATACAATTTACCATTGTATTGGGTGTGTTCACTACAAAAAAATACACTTCCGTGATGATACGTGTTTGTCACAGTAGGTCGCGTTTTTTGTCATGCATGTACACCCATGACGATTTTATGACAAAATCAAGATAGTCATACCTGTGCTGTAGTAGAAGTGTTCCATGACATTACCAAAATTATCATCACGGAAGTGTCCACTTCCATGATGATAAATCGCGCGTCACAGAAGTGCTTTCGTCAAGGGTGACCGACACGTGGCATCCACCGTAACGGAATGCCGTTAAGCTATCGGGTCGGGTTTTGGATCCGATAACCCGTTAACAGTCCCGACTAATTGGGATTTTCCACGTGTAAAATCATCATTGGCTGGAGGAAACACGTGTCGTCTCATCGTTGGGACAGATATCATCCACTCATTGGACAGAAGGCGCCTATGATACGTCGACACGTGGCACGACCCAACAGAGGCCCATTCCTGTGAAAAGGCCAGCCCGTTTGACTTCGTCAAAAGGTGGCGGGCCGGCCCATGGAAAGCCTGTTAACGACCTGTTCGCATATAGCCCATTTACAGCCCGCTAACCCAAGGCCCATTACGCCCTATCCGAATTAGGCCTAGTAGCATCATTTGGGCCATCCAATATGATTCCAGCCCGTTTTCACTTCTGGCCCATGTATGGCCCATGAAGTCTTTCAGCCCATATGAGGCCCTTTGTAACTCTTGGCCTATTAACGGCCCATGGTGAAACTGGCCCGCAATGAATAGTGTATCACTTTACACCCATTAACGGCCCGTGGTGAAACTGGCCCGTAATGAACAATGTATCACTTTATACCCATTAATGACCCATTATTCCGTTGGGCCGTTTCCAGCCCATGTTATCTTTCGGCCTTCTTAGAGTCCATTTATTCTTGGGCTCATTTCCAGCATTCGTTTACTTACGGCCCGTTATTGTCATTTTCTTCTTATGGGCCAAATTCAGCCCGTGGTTATAGTCGGTCCATTTGTGGTCCGTTAATACGTTGGGCCATTTTCATAGCATCATCAAATACGGCCTATTAATGATGGCCCGTTATGGTCGGCCCATGAACGGACAATTCCAACTCTAGCCCGTTTACGGCCATAATGCGGTCTGTTTGGCCCATGTTTGGCCAATCGATCATACGGCCCGTATAAGGCCCATTGATGATACGGCCCGCAGAAGGCCCATTGTTTCTATGACCCATAGAAGGCCCATTGTTTCTACGGCCCGTAGAAGGCCCATTGTTTCTATGGCCCGTATAAGGCCCACTATTTCTACGGCCCGTAGGAGGCCTAGTGTCACTACAGTAAATATTAGCCCATGGTTATTGTGGCCTAGTTTTAAAAAATAGGTTATTGCAGCCACTAGCAAACAGCGGAAAAAGAACTGCAATGACTACAAGCAAACAAATAAACAAGACAATAAGGAAATAAATAAGCAAGCAACTAACGCTAGGCTATCACGGCTATTACACATATTACATCCACTGGGTATCAAAGTTCACACCAGTGCAAATATAGGGAACAAAGCAGCATATCATATACACTGGTTGTCAAAGTAGGCGACCAACGCAAATAAACGCCATAGCAAAACAAATCCAGAACTGAAACCATTTCAGAAGATCTCAAGAAACAATATCCTGGGTACCAATAATGCTGGCAAGATGCTTAGCAAGCTTATTAACTTTCTCTTGTTTGGCGCTTAAATCCTCCAGCGCTTGCTGTTGCACTAGGAAATATGCATCTGAATTCTGCAGGGACTTCCTCAGTCTTTCAGCTTCCTGTCGCAGCACATCTGTTCGATGTCTTTCAACTTGAAGTTGAGACTCAAGAAGATGAACCGATTCAGGCAGCGAGTTCGAAGAGCTTGTGCCAGCAGTAGTGGCCAGTAACTCGAACACTACATCAAGACAGGACTTTTGGGTTCTCTCACTGTCGCCAAGATAGTTTTTATGAGCTTTCTTGGAGACCAACACGGATGTATCACTATCTTGAACCTTATCTGCATTACTTCCTTTACCATTGGATAACGCGGTACTGTTCTCCAATATTTTGTCCGAATTCTAAAAGAGAAACAAGCAGACACATCACATGTTTACCATGTTGTATATGAAACTCATTTTGGTAAATGAGTTCAGTAGTAAAGTGGACAGGATAACAGCATGAAACAAACATATATCTATGTACCATGGTCACTTTATGCTCTATATCATTCTAGTTTTTGTTGCCAAATCAAGATAGAGACACAGTTCAAATAATATTTGTTCAAGACAAAGCAGAATAGACATAATATAAGTGTGGGAAACTATAGAGCAATAACAACACTTGTAATGTGCATGACATGAGAACATAACTGTTTATTCAATTGAAACTGAAATCAACATAGAGCAGGTTACAATAGCAAACCAGTTAAAGAAACAGGTTTAAAACATACCTGTTGCGCCATTGGAGTTTCAATTCCATCCTTCAAATTTGAAAATAGTTGGTATGAGTAAATACAGTAATGCAAGAGCAAAGGAGTATGAACCATAGCTACAGAACCTGACCTGAGAACAAATCATCTTCTCCTTTAAGCGTTGAGTTGGGATTCTGAGTGGTGGTCCTCGTGCTTTGGGCACCGCAGTTCCCTTACTAAGTGCTCGTGTTTGGGTGCTCTGTGGTGGAGACGGTGCTGTGTCAACTGGAACTGGGTTACTATCTGCCGGGGTTGGGGTTAGAAGGGGTGTAGCTGGTTCTCTGTCCAACTGGGTAGGGGTACAATCTGCGAGAGTCTGGGTTATGTGTGGTGGATCTGGTCCTTGGGCAAGTACAACCGTGGTTCTATCTGCATCAACTGGTAGCAATATCTTTTCTGAAGATCATGTTGTTACTCCCTTAGATACTGCCATCACCCTCTCCAATTCAAATGGCTAATAAACAAGAAAAGTAATTGAAAGTATAGACATTGTATGATAGACAGGTGCAATGGATAATGGGGAATAAAAGAGGGCATGAAATAATTCATATTTATGTTGTCTAACCAAGCAGGATAGCATGACACAATTTCACATATATGATGGCTAACTAAATAGGATAACATGACACAATTTCACATTAAGATGGCTAACTAAAAAAGACGAAAAGACATAGTTCAAAATATGAGACTATGTAAACAGGATGACATGATATAACTATATAATGTGTTTATTAAATAGGTTGGCATGCCATAATTCACATACATTCACGGATAGAATGCCATAATTCAAAATATGATGAATATAAACACTAAATAGGATGAGATTATATAACTATATGATGTCTTTATTAAATGGGTTGCCGTGCCATAATTCAGATAGATGATGTGTATGTACTATGTAAATATGATGGCATGATATAATTCAAATATATGTTTTATATAGTAAGCAAGTAAGCAGATGGCAATCCATATATGATGTAAAAACTAAGCAATGCAAGACAACATGCATGACATGGGTAATATAACCCTGCCAAGTTTGAGCATAGACCTCAGGGGGAAATAGGACTGGTCATCAGTCTCTGAATCCTCCTCTGAGGAGCTCTCTGAAACCAGCAAGATGTCTGCTTCAGCAGGTAGCATTGTGTGCTCTGAATACCTTGTTTTCACTCCAGATACTTCCATCACCGCTTCAAATGGCTGATGCATAGGAAGAGTAGTTGAATATACAAACGTTGTCGACAAATGGAACACGTAATATAAAAAAAATGATAGCATGATATAATTCACATACATGATGATTGGCTAAACAGCATGGCATTGCATAATTCACATATATAATGCCTTTGCAACAAGATAGCATTGTATAATTCACATATATAATGTCTTGCAACAAGATGGCAATGCATAATTCACATATATGGTAATTAGACACTAAACAGGTGGCATTCACGCAAAGCATGTGTAACATCCCAAATTTTCAATTTCGAATGTTATACATTAGATCATCATGCATATCATATTTTCTTGCATTTTGTTGATCCTAGAAATTTCACGCAACTCAAGGACCCACGGAGAGAGTTGGAGATTTCGAAATTTTCATATTTGAGTTCTCTCAAATTTTGAAAAAAAAGGATCATTTGGATTTATTTATTTTATCTTCAAATATTTTTCCAATATCAAAAAAATATGAGAGGGAATAATATGACTTTCCCAAAATTTAGGAAAAATGAAGATTTAATAAATAAATCAATTTTGGATTTTTCTCGGAGTTTATTTTGCCTTAGGGAAAAATGCGTGTTTTCAAAAATTGCATTTAGGCCCCGAGTAAAAGTTCATTTTGTTCGGCTCATTTTTAGGAGTCGGGGAAAATTTACTTTATTATTTTTGGAGTTCGTTTAGATTTTCTTTTCTGTATTTTTCCGCGCGCGAAACCGATTTAAAAAAAACTGTAGCGCCTTGGGCCAAAGGCCCAAGCCACCAAGCCGCCGGCCGGCCAGGAGGCCAAGGCCATCGCCCGCGCGCGCGCCCCTGGCCAGGGAGCCAACCCGCCGCCCCTTGCCTGTACCGAATCCTAAAAGGATTCTAGGGCCCCTTGCCCCTTTTTCCTTATTTCGTTATTCCTTTTTTTTGTTCCTAGGATTCCTAATCCTAGTCTAATTCCTTGATCCCTACTCCAAGCAAAACCCTCCCCCTCCCCAATATAAATACCCAAGCACCCCCCTCTAACACATCAAACCCAAGCCCTCTCCTCTCCGCAGCAGCAGCAGCGCAGCACCGCCGCCCAACGCCACCGCCGCCGCCGCCATACACCAGCGCCGCCGCCGCCGCTTGCCACCGCCGCCGCTGCCAAGTGCCGCCGCCGCCGCCCAACGCCGCCGCCGCCGGAGCCCCTCGCCTCTTCGAGGTACTAGCCCCGCGCCGCGTCACTTTTCCCTCGGTTTGGTTTTTCTCGTAAACCGTTACGGTTTTCTAGATCGGTTTTTTGTTTCGGTTTTCTTTTCCGAAACCCTAGATCGGTTTTTCTCGCCGGTTTTTGTTTCCGGTTTTGTTTAGCAAGCATTCGCAGGACCGTTCGTCTTAACGAACGTGATCACCGGTTTGCCTCGGTTAACGAACCTCCATTCGTTTAATCGTTCGTCGTTTTTCTTTTTAATCGGATTTATTCCGCTATTTTTTTCTGATAGCGATTTCAGACCCGATCTTCTTTCTAGTTTATCTTCTCGCTCGTTTATCGGAATCAGGTGATTCAAGCGCCTGGAGTTTCGTCTCGAAATCGCCGTTCCGACTAATCAACTTGAACCAAGTTTTGCTACTGTAAAATTTGACCTAGTTTCAAATTGCTAGAACCGAGTTGTTTTCTCTCGCCGTTTGATTTTCGTTGCTTTATTCGATTTGATTCTTTTGCAACCAGGGTTCTTAAGTTGGACTTTCTAGTTCGATCTTTCATTCGAGTTTTACCTGTGCATTAGATGAGTACTTATTGTATGCTTATTGTTTGTCTGCGATAGATCACCAGGAGTGCGCCGCTTGTTACTTCGAATCTCTAGGTTTCGCGGATCATCAGCAAGGTAAGTAACACTTGATCATACTTTTTCTACTACCCAGTTTTTATGCATTAGATCAACCCTCACACATTGCATGTTTAGGATCAAACTAAATTGTGGGGATGGGAAGTAGATGAGGTAGTACCTATTACCTGTTTTACTTATGAAACCTTTGGGAGTTACTTCTACGTTTGCTTATTATGCCATGCTATGCTAGTAGACGTGGATTGGGTGAGTGAATATCCATGACAGATGTGAGTTTGTTAATTAATGGTTTATCTAAGGTGGCAACTTAAATACACATATGGGTGGATTGAGGCACCTGGAGTTACCAGGACTTGCCTGTTTTTTTGGAAATCCCGGGGTTACCGTGTGATTTTCCTACGGACCGCCACCTAGGCTCAAAGGGATCATAAGATAATTCATACTAGTAACTTACGTGTGCAGCCACAAGCCATTATGGGCTCTGGCATAGTTGACTAAGTCGTGCGAACCCTTATAGTGGTGGACTAGCAGATGTAGGGGATGTAGGTGTACCGGTCTACCCATCGTAAGGTGCTAGCGCTTCTGAAAGACTGTGTCTCGGTCATCCGTTTCTCAAACACCATGTAGTGCGAGAAACCAAACGGAGGCGATCGAGTCTTGTGGGGAAAAGTGCACAAACCTCTGCAGAGTGTACAAACTAATCATGATTAGCCGTGTCCCCAGTTATGGACATCTTGAGTATCTAGTACTTGAATATTCTGTTGTATCTCAACATGTTATTCTAATTTAATATTGATGGGTTTGTTAATGAGTACTTTTAATTGGGATTGAGGATGCTGTCAACCATTCTCAATGTTTAACAACCACCATGATAGTTAAATAAATTTATTCCTTTGCAGTAGGGAAAAACTGGCTTTATGCAAAAACTGTAACCATAGAGCTTTTCCACCAGCCAAATATGCATGTAGTATAGGCTTATCATTCATTACTCTCTATGTGTTACATTGCCAGCATATTCCATGTGCTGACCCGTTTTCGGGCTGCAACTTTCATGTTGCAGACTTTTCAAACGACGAGTAAGGTGCTTTTAGGTCGTGGTTCTATACTCAGTGATGCCGTTGGAGTTGATGGACTCACTTATCTTCCAAGTCTTCCGCTGTTATCGTTATTAGATGGCCTTAAGCCATGATTATTGTAATAAGTCCTCTTTTGGACAAACGATGTAATAAGTGTGTGATTGTTACTCTATTATAAATCCTTCGAAGTACTGTATGGTGTCAGCATTACTGATCTAGGGATGACACCGGAGCACAGAGACTTGACCATCTGAGGTCGGGTCTCTACAGAGATGGTATCAGAGCACACACTGACTGTAGGACACGACCACTAAGTTAAAGCCATAGATCACTATTCTCTTTTCATTTTCTAACTCCTCATCTTTTCTACTCTTTTAGGACGACGGACGCGAAGATCAAGTACGCTCAACCGAATGAAGGCACACCTTTTGGATCCCACTTGAAGGAAGTCGCCAAGTACCTGAACATTGGACTACCAAGCTTCATCGGGACTTTCAACGCCACTCTGCCTGAAGAGGAGCGCTGGAAGATTCAAGCTCATGTTCCGGGAAGGACATTCGCCCCAATCACCAAGCCCATAGATAGTGTTTTCAGTGCACCAACCTGGAGTCTGGGGAAGAGCATGGCAGCTCATATCGCCATGGGACGCATTGGAGAAGTTTATCAAGAAGAACTCAAGGACACTATCTACCAGATTTGCGGATGCAGGAATGAAGATTGGGAGATAGTCAGCACCAAGAAGGATAGATCCATTGCAGCTTTCATCCACGAGTTAAACCAGCACATTCGATGCCAGGAGTACCAGATGTGCAAGGATATGGTAGAGTTGAAGAATGCGAAGGGAAGGATCATCAAGGAGAGATGAAGTCTAAATGCAAGGAATACATGGTCGATATCGTAGCCGTAGCAAGGCAAAATAGTGATCTCAAGTGCAAGATTGCGGAACTCAAGAAGAAGTTGGAGCTCAAGAATGAAGACAAGTACGTCAACTGTCCGAGCAACTACATCATCATCGACGACACCGATTCGGATCCAAGTGAACCCGATTTTGAAGACGAAGCTGGAGCAGACATCATGGAGTCTTCCACCGGTTCAAATTAATAGATGACCACCATATATTAGTACTATTCCCTCCATGTAAACATTATATACACGCACTTTTGTGATAGTTAGACCATTGTATGCCCTTTGTTTGAATGAATGAAGTGATTTTGTGTGCATTTGTCTCATGAGCATTTGGGTAGTGTTTCTCCTTAGACCCCACTCTAGTCTTAATTTCTCGTCTTTTCTAAACCCCTCAGATGCCTCCGAGACGCGACCCCGAGTTTGTTTTCCTGCCAGAGATCACTCAGTTGATTCAGCAGCAGAATACTTTGATTCAGACATTGGTACAGAACCAAGGCAACAACAACAACCCACCTCCACCACCACCCGCGGATCACTTGACTCGTTTCCTTAGGCTGAATCCGCCGGTGTATTCCAGTAGCACCGAGCCAATTGTAGCAGATGATTGGCTCCGCAAGATAGGAAGGGAGTTGACCACTGCAGGATGCACAGATGGTGAGAAGGTGAAGTTTGCTGCACATCAGCTTGACGGACCCGCAGCAGCATGGTGGGAGAATTTCACAGCCACTTACCCTGTAGACACTGTCACATGGGATCAATTTCAGCAAGCTTTCCGCACTGCCCATGTTTCAGCAGGAGCTATGGCCATGAAGAAGCGTGAGTTTTGCAACTTACGCCAAGGAGGAAGGACTGTTGGCCAGTATGTGGATGATTTTAGTAAGTTAGCACGTTATGCCCCAGATGACGTTGCTACGGATGCAGCTAAGCAGGAGAAGTTTCTAGAAGGACTGAATGATGAGCTAAGCATGCAGTTGATGGTAGCAAGATTCAATAACTACCAGGAGTTGGTAGACCGCGCCCTCATGATTGAAGGAAAACAGCAGCAGATTGAGAATCGCAAGAGGAAATATGGACAGGGGAAGTATAACTCTGGAGCCCAGCAGAAGCCCCGTTATACACCTAGACAGGGAGTTCAGTTTCAGCATACCCATGGAGGAGGTAGTTCGCACAACCATAATGGCCACAAGAATGGTAATGGGAATGGAGGAAGCAACGGCCAGAACAGGACCACCCCATCAACCCCAGCCAAGAAAGACCTGAGCCATGTCACCTGTTACAAGTGTTCCAAGACCGGACATTATGCAAGTGATTGTCCCGAAGGCCAAGGTGGAAATGGAAGCTCTGGAAAGAAGCCAAACCCTTTCAACAGGGGACAGGTGAACCACATTGATGTGGAGGAGGTTGAAGCTCAGCCCGATGCAGTAATCGGTAAGTTTTTGGTTAAGTCATTTACTGCACTTGTTCTTTTCGATACTGGTGCATCGCATTCATACACATCAAGGGGATTTTTAGAAAAGTATAGTCTGCCTACTCAGATTCTTAAAACCCCTATGCTAGTAAGTTCACCAGGAGCAGAGTACACAGCCAGACAAGGATGTTTTCAAGTGCCATTGAGTATAGGAAGGCATGTATTCCCGACGGATTTGATCGTTCTGGAATCCCAAGGTTTGGATGTGATTCTCGGAATGGATTGGCTGTCGATGTATGGAGGAAACATCGATTGCGCGAGTAAGACTATTCTGCTCACGACGCCAGAAGGAAGAAGGATTAGGTATGTATCACGGCATGGACCAAATAGGAATCAAGTAAATTACTTATCAGGAGTTGTGCAGGAAGAGGTACCAGTGGTGAAGGATTACCCTGATGTATTTCCTGAGGAATTGCCAGGAATGCCACCAGATAGAGACATTGAGTTTTTGATTGAGCTTTTGCCAGGAACAGGCCCAATATCGAAACGACCATACAGGATGCCCGCACAGGATTTGGCGGAAATCAAGAAGCAGATTAAGGAGCTATTGGATAAAGGGTATATACGCCCAAGTTCTTTGCCTTGGGGATCACCCATACTTTTAGTGGAGAAGAAGGATGGATCGTTAAGGATGGTTGTTGATTACCGTGGATTGAATGCAGTAACAATCAAGAACAAGTACCCACTACCAATGATAAATGATCTGTTTGATCGTTTGCAAGGAGCTAAAGTGTTTTCCAAGATCGATTTGCCATCAGGGTACCATCAGTTGAAGATTCGAGAGCAGGACATACCTAAGACAGCGTTCACCACAAGATATGGACTATATGAGTATACATTTATGTCATTTGGACTGACTAACGCACCTGCCTATTTTATGAACCTGATGAACAAAGTGTTTATGGAGTTTTTGGATAAGTTCGTCATGGTGTTCATTGATGATATTTTGGTTTACTCGAAGAACGAAGAGGAACATAAGGAACATTTGCGATTGGTTTTGGAGAAACTAAGGGAACATCAGTTATATGCCAAGTTCAGCAAATGTGAGTTTTGGCTAAAGGAAGTTGGAGTTCTTGGACATGTTATATCCGGAGAAGGTATAGCAGTTGACCCCACAAAGGTTGAGACCGTAACCAAATGGGAAGCACCAACGATAGTTGGAGAGATTCGGAGTTTTCTTGGACTTGCAGGATACTACGGAGATTTATTGAGAATTTCTCAAAGATTGCAAAGCCTATGACGGAGTTACTGAAAAAGGATACCAAGTTCATATGGACTGAGGATTGTGAGACAAGTTTCCAGGAGTTGAAGAAAAGATTGGTTTCCTCACCACTGTTAATTTTGCCAGATCAGACCAAGGATTATGAGGTGTATTGTGACGCTTCACGTCGAGGACTTGGAGCTGTGCTTATGCAGGAAGGAAGAGTTGTTTCGTATGCTTCACGACAACTGAAACCTCATGAATTAAATTATGCCACACATGATTTGGAGTTAGCAGCCGTAGTGCATGCATTGAAGACATGGAGACATTTCCTCATTGGAAATCATTGTGAGGTGTACACGGATCACAAGAGTTTGAAGTACATTTTCACGCAGAAGGAGTTAAACCTTAGACAAAGGAGATGGTTGGAACTCATCAAATATTATGATATGAGATTGCATTATCATCTCGGAAAGGCTAATGTAGTAGCAGACGCATTGAGCCGTAAGAGCCATGTCAATACGCTGATGACGGGAGAGATACTAAAGGAGTTAGCAGAAGACCTTCGTGAGCTATGTTTGGAAATAGTTCCGAGAGGCTACGTTGCAGCATTGGAGATTCAGTCTACCATGATGGATAAAATCAGAGAAGCTCAGAAAAATGATAAAGAGATTGCAGATATAAAGGAGAAAATGAGCGAAGGAAAAGCAAAGGGATTTCGTGAGGATGAGCACGATACCCTATGGTTTGAGGACCGCGTTTATGTGCCAAATGATCCGGAGATCAGGAAGTTAATTCTACAAGAGGCACATGATTCACCCTACTCGATTCACCCAGGAAATACCAAGATGTATTTGGATTTGAAGGAAACGTTCTGGTGGACCGGAATGAAGAAGGATATTGCAGAGTATGTAGCAGTTTGTGATGTATGTTAGAGAGTGAAGGCAGAACATCAGAAGCCAGCAGGGTTATTGCAACCATTGCCGATACCCGAATGGAAGTGGGATAAACTAGGCATGGATTTCATCACAGGTTTGCCAAAGACTCGTTCAGGATATGACTTGATTTGGGTTATAGTCGACCGTTTGACGAAGGTAGCGCATTTCATTCCAGTCAAGACTACCTATAGCAGGCTAAGTTGGCAAAGATATACATGACCAGAATTGTGTGTTTGTAAGGAGTTCCGAGGAGTATCGTATCAGATAGAGGAACCCAATTTACCTCAAAGTTTTGGAATCAGTTGCACGAAACATTGGGAACCAGGCTAGAATTCAGTACAGCTTTTCACCCACAGACCGATGGACAGACTGAGAGAGTCAATCAGATTTTGGAGGACATGCTGAGAGCTTGTGCACTAGATTATGGATCTAGTTGGGACGATAATTTGTCGTATGCGGAGTTTTCTTATAACAACAGTTACCAAACCAGCTTGAAGATGGCACCTTTCGAAGCTTTATACGGAAGAAGGTGCAGAACACCGTTGTCATGGGACGAGGTTGGAGATCGCCAGTTGTTTGGACCAGATTTGATTAAGGAGTCTGAACAAAAAGTTAAGTTGATTCACGACAGGCTCAAGGTAGCCCAGTCCAGACAGAAGAGCTATGCGGATTCAAAAACGCAAGGCGATAGAATACGAAGTTGGAGACAGAGTTTATCTTAGAGTATCCCCACTTCGAGGAGTTAAGCGTTTTGGAGTTAAAGGAAAATTAGCACCACGTTTCGTTGGACCATATAAGATTTTGCAACGCATGGGAGAAGTTGCTTATAAGTTGGAATTACCGGAAGGACTGTCAGGAGTTCATGACGTATTCCATGTTTCTCAGCTGAAGGAATGTCACGCCGAGATGGCAGAGGTACCGCTAAGAGATACAGTGCCATTGGAGGCAGTACAGTTGAAGGATGATTTGACATATGAGGAGAAACCAGTCAAGATTCTCGAATACGCCAGCAGAGTTACTCGCGGCAAGGTTATCAAGTTTTGCAAGGTTCAGTGGAGCCACCACACGGAGGATGAAGCCACCTGGGAGAGAGAAGAAGATTTGCTCAAGGACCACTCTCACCTATTTTCTAGCCAACCCGAATCTCGAGGGCGAGATTCATCTTAAGGGGGGTAGGTTTGTAACATCCCAAATTTTCAATTTGGAATGTTGTACATTAGATCATCATGCATATCATATTTTCTTGCATTTTGTTGATCCTAGAAATTTCACGCAACTCAAGGACCCACGGAGAGAGTTGGAGATTTCGAAATTTTCATATTTGAGTTCTCTCATATTTTGAAAAAAAGGATCATTTGGATTTATTTATTTTATCTTCAAATATTTTTCCAATATCAAAAAATATGAGAGGGAATAATATTACTTTCCCAAAATTTAGGAAAAATGAAGATTTAATAAATAAATCAATTTTGGATTTTTCTCGGAGTTTATTTTGCCTTAGGGAAAAATGCGTGTTTTCAAAAATTCCATTTAGGCCCCGAGTAAAAGTTCATTTTGTTCGGCTCATTTTTAGGAGTCGGGGAAAATTTACTTTATTATTTTTGGAGTTCGTTTAGATTTTCTTTTTTGTATTTTTCCGCGCGCGAAACCGATTTAAAAAAAAACTGTAGCGCCTTGGGCCAAAGGCCCAAGCCACCAAGCCGCCGGCCGGCCAGGAGGCCAAGGCCATCGCCCGCGCGTGCGCCCCTGGCCAGGGAGCCAACCCGCCGCCCCTTGCCTGTACCGAATCCTAAAAGGATTCTAGGGCCCCCTTGCCCCTTTTTCCTTATTTCGTTATTCCTTTTTTTTGTTCCTAGGATTCCTAATCCTAGTCTAATTCCTTGATCCCTACTCCAAGCAAAACCCTCCCCCTCCCCAATATAAATACCCAAGCACCCCCTCTCTAACACATCAAACCCAAGCCCTCTCCTCTCCGCAGCAGCAGCAGCGCAGCACCGCCGCCCAACGCCACCGCCGCCGCCGCCATACACCAGCGCCGCCGCCGCCGCTTGCCACCGCCGCCGCCGCCGCTTGCCACCGCCGCCGCCGCCCAACGCTGCCACCGGAGCCCCTCGCCTCTTCGAGGTACTAGCCCCGCGCCGCGTCACTTTTCCCTCGGTTTGGTTTTTCTCGTAAACCGTTCCGGTTTTCTAGATCGGTTTTTCGTTTCGGTTTTCTTTTCCGAAACCCTAGATCGGTTTTTCTCGCCAGTTTTTCTTTCTGGTTTTGTTTAGCGAGCATTCACCGGACCGTTCGTCTTAACGAACATGATCACTGGTTTGCCTCGGTTAACGAACCTCCATTCGTTTAATCGTTCGTCGTTTTTCTTTTTAATCGGATTTATTCCGCTATTTTTTCTGATAGCGATTTCAGATCCGATCTTCTTTCTAGTTTATCTTCTCGCTCGTTTATCGGAATCAGGTGATTCAAGCGCCTGGAGTTTCGTCTCGAAATCGCCGTTCCGACTAATCAACTTGAACCAAGTTTTGCTACTGTAAAATTTGACCTAGTCTCAAATTGCTAGAACCGAGTTGTTTTCTCTCGCTGTTTTATTTTCATTGCTTTATTCGATTTGATTCTTTTGCAACCAGGGTTCTTAAGTTGGACTTTCTGGTTCGATCTTTCATTCGAGTTTTACCTGTGCATTAGATGAGTACTTATTGTATGCTTGTTGTTTGTCTGTGATAGATCACCCGAAGTGCGCCGCTTGTTACTTCGAATCTCTAGGTTTCGCGGATCATCAACAAGGCAAGTAACACTTGATCATACTTTTCTACTACCCAGTTTTTATGCATTAGATCAACCCTCACACATTGCATGTTTAGGATCAAACTAAATTGTGGGGATGGGAAGTAGATGAGGTAGTACCTATACCTGTTTTACTTATGAAACCTTTGGGAGTTACTTCTACGTTTGCTTATTATGCCATGCTATGCTAGTAGACGTGGATTGGGTGAGTGAATATCCATGACAGATGTGAGTTTGTTAATTAATGGTTTATCTAAGGTGGCAACTTAAATACACATCTGGGTGGATTGAGGCACCTGGAGTTACCAGGACTTGCCTGTTTTTTTGGAAATCCCGGGGTTACCGTGTGATTTTCCTACGGACCGCCACCCAGGCTCAAAGGGATCATAAGATAATTCATACTAGTAACTTACGTGTGCAGCCACAAGCCATTATGGGCTCTGGCATAGTTGACTAAGTCGTGCGAACCCTTATAGTGGTGGACTAGCAGATGTAGGGGATGTAGGTGTACCGGTCTACCCATCGTAAGGTGCTAGCGCTTCTGAAAGACTGTGTCTCGGTCATCCGTTTCTCAAACACCATGTAGTGCGAGAAACCAAACGGAGGCGATCGAGTCTTGTGGGGAAAAGTGCGCAAACCTCTGCAGAGTCTGCTCTGAAGACCTTGTTTTCACTCTAGAATTTGCCATCACCGTGTCAAATGGCTAATGCACACGAAGAGCTGTTGAATGTACTAACATTGTTGACAAATGTAATATGTAACGAAAAAAGGATGGCCTGATATAATTTACATATAAGATGACTGGCTAAGCAGGATGGCATTGCAAAATTCACATATATGATGCCTGGCTAAACAAGATGGCGTTGCATAATTCACATAAACGATGAATAAACTAAACAGATGGCATTCGCACAAAGGATGTCTAAACTAAGTAGATGACATATTTGATGTATAAAGTAAGCAATGCAAGACACCATATGCATGATATAACCAACATCAGCATGCCAAGTTAGAGCGAAGACCTCAGGGGGTAAATAGGAGTTGTCTTCTCCTTCTTATTCCCCCCTCAGAACATATATCTTCCTCTCGATTACAATCCGAAATGCGTGGAGGGGGGGGGGGGCTGCCTTTGCGCCTACCATGGAGCGACGTCTGCATGAAATTTTATTGCCACACAAGGCGCGTCTCTTTTGCTCTACATGTTCAGTTCCATTGTTTACAATAACTGTCATGCATAGGAATAAAACATAGTGAGATTATGTAAGGAGTTGATGTCTACTACACAACCTTCTTCTTGTAGACGTTGTTGGGCCTGCAAGTGCATAGGTTTGTAGGACAGTAGCAAATTTCCCTCAAGTGGATGACCTAAGGTTTATCAATCCGTGGGAGGCGTAGGATGAAGATGGTCTATCTCAAGCAACCCTGCAACCAAATAACAAAAAGTATCTTGTGTCCCCAACACACCCAATACAATGATAAATTGTATAGGTGCACTAGTTCGGCGAAGAGATGGTGATACAAATGCAATAGGGATAGTAGATATAGGTTTTTGTAATCTGAAAATATAAAAACAGCAAGGTAATTAATGATAAAAGTGAGCATAAACGGTATTGTAATGATAGGAAACAAGGCGTAGGGTTCATACTTTCACGAGTGCAAGTTCTCACAACAATAATAACATAGATAGATCATATAACAATCCCTCAACATGCAACAAAGAGTCACTCCAAAGCCACTAATAGCGGAGAACAAACGAAGAGATTATGGTAGGGTACGAAACCACCTCAAAGTTATTCTTTCGGATCAATCTATTCAAGAGTTCATACTAGAATAACACCTTAAGACACAAATGAACCAAAACCCTAATGTCACGTAGATACTCCATTGTCACCTCAAGTATCCGTGAGCATGATTATACGATATGCATCACACAATCTGAGATTCATCTATTCAACCAACACAAAAGTACTTCAAAGAGTGCCCCAAAGTTTCTACCGGAGAGTCAAGACGAAAACGTGTGCCAACCTCTATGCATAGGTTCATGGGCAGAACCCGCAAGTTGATCACCAAAACATACATCGAGTGGCACGTGATATCCCATTGTCACCACAGATAAACACGACAATACATACATCAAGTGTTCTCAAATCCTTAAAGACTCAATCCGACAAGACAACTTCAAAGGGAAAACTCAATTCATCACAAGAGAGTAGAGGGGGGGGGGGGAGAAACATCATAAGATCCAACTATAATAGCAAAGCTCGCGATACATCAAGATCGTGCCATAGAGAGAACACGAGAGAGAGAGAGAGAGAGATCAAACACATAGCTACTGGTACATACCCTCATCCCCGAGGGTGAACTACTCCCTCCTCGTCATGGATAGCACTGGGATGATGAAGATGGCCACCAGTGATGGATTCCCCCTCCGGCAGGATGCCGGAACGGGCTCCCAAGAGGTTTTTGGTGTCTACAGAGGCTTGCAGTGGCGGAACTCTCGATCTATCTTCTTATTCAATGTTTTTAGGGTATGTAGGCTTATATAGGCGAAAGAAGTCAGTCGGGGGAGCCTTGAGGGGCCCACGAGAGGGTAGGGCGCACCTAGGGGGGTGGGCGCGCCCCCTGTCTCGTGGCTCCCTCGATACTCCCCTGGCTTGTATTCCAAGTCTCCTGGATCATAATCTTTCCAAAAATCACGCTGCCGAAGGTTTCATTCCGTTTGGACTCCGTTTGATATTCCTTTTCTTCGAAATACTGAAACAGGCAATAAAACAGCAATATGGGATGGGCCTCCGGTTAGTAGGTTAGTCCCAAAAAATGATATAAATGTGTAAAATAAAGCCCATAAACATCCAAAAGGGGTAATATAATAGCATTGAACAATCAAAAATTATAGATACGTTGGAGACGTATCAAGCATCCCCAAGCTTAATTCCTGCTCGTCCTCGAGTAGGTAAATGATAAAAACAGAATTTTTGATGCGGAATGCTACCTAGCATAATTCTAAAAGTAATTTTCTTTATTGGGTCATGAATGTTCAGATCCAAATGATTCAAAATAAAAGTTCATATTGACATAAGAAATAGTGATACTTCAAGCATACTAATCAAAGTAATCATGTCTTCTCAAAATAACATGGCCAAAGAAAGTTATCCCTACAAAATCATATAGTCTGGCTGTTGCTCTATCTTCATCACACAAAGTATTTAATCATGCACAACCCCGATGACAAGACAAGCAATTGTTTCATACTTTAGTAATCTCAAACTTTTTCAACCTCCACGCAATACATGAGCGTGAGCCATGGACATAACACTATATGTGGAATAGAATGGTGGTTGTGGAGAAGACAAAAAGGAGAAGATAGTCTCACATCAACTAGGTGTATCAACGGGCTATGGAGATGCCCATTAATAGATATCAATGTGAGTGAGTAGGGATTGCCATGCAACGGATGCACTAGAGCTATAAATATATGAAAGCTCAACAAAAGAAACTAAGTGAGTGTGCATCCAACTTGCTTGCTCACGAAGACCTAGGGCATTTTGAGGAATCCCATCATTGGAATATACAAGCCAAGTTAATGAAAAATTTCCACTAGTATATGAAAGTGACAACATAGGAGACCCTCTATCATGAAGATCATGGTGCTACTTTGAAGCACAAGTGTGGAAAAAGAGATAGTAGCATTGTCCCTTCTCTCTTTTTCTCTCATTTTATTTTTTTCTTTTCTCTTTTTTCTTTTCCTTTTTTTTCTTTTTTTTCTTTGGCCTTTCTTTTTTTTTTCTTTTTGGCCTTTTTCTTTTTTTTTCTTTTTGTAAAGTCCGAAGTCTCATCCCGACTTGTGGGGGAATCATAGTCTCCATCATCCTTTCCTCACTGGGACAATGCTGTAATAATGAAGATCATCACACTTTTATGAATTTACAACTCAAAGCTAGAACAAGATATGACTCTATATGAATGCCTCCGGCGGTGTACCGGGATATGCAATGAATCAAGAGCGACATGTATGAAAATTATGAAAGAGCAAGATACATGATCATGCAAAGAGCAATATGACAAAAGTAATGCATGTCATATGAACGGAACGGTGGAAAGTTGCATGGCAATATATCTTGGAATGGCTATGGAAATGCCATAATAGGTAGGTATGGTGGCTGTTTCGAGGAAGGTATATGGTGGGTGTATGGTACCGGCGAAAGTTGCGCGGCACAAGAGAGGCTAGCAATGGTGGAAGGGTGAGGGTGTGTATAATCCATGGACTCAACATTAGTCAAAAGAACTCACATACTTGTTGCAAAAATTTAGAAGTCATCAAAAACAAAGTACTATGCGCATGCTCCTAGGGGGATAGATGGTAGGAAAAGACCATCGCTCGTCCCCGACCGCCACTCATAAGGAAGACAATCAACAAATTAAATTGTGCTCCAACTTCATCACAAAGCGGTTCACCATATGTGCATGCTACGGGAATCACAAACCTCAACACAAGAATTCTTTAAATTCATAATCACCCAACTAGCATGACTTTAATATCACTACCTCCATATCTCAAAACAATTATCAAGTATCAAATTGATCATAGCATCCAATTCACTTTCTATGATAGTTTTTATTATACCCAACTTGGATGCTCATCATTCTAGGACCAACTTTGTAACCATAGCAAATACCATGCTGTTCTGAAAGACTCTCAAAATAATATAAGTGAAGCATGAGAGACTAGCAATTTCTACAAAATATAACCACCACCGCCGTGCTCTAAAAGATATAAGTGATGCACTAGAGCAAATGACAAACTACTCCGAAAGATATAAGTGAAGATCAATGAGTAGTCGAATAATTGTGCAACTATGTGAAGACTCTCTAATATTTAAGAATTTCATATATTGGTATTCTAATCAAGCAGCAAGCAAAACAAAATAAAATGACAATGCAAGGATAGCACAACTCATGTGAAGAAGCAAAAACTTTGGTTCAACCGATACTAACCGATAGTTGTTCAAGAAGAAAGATGGGATGCCTCACGGGGCATCCCCAATCTTAGATGCTTGAGACTTCTTGGAATATTATCTTGGGGTGCCTTGGGCATCCCCAAGCTTGAACTTTTGTGTCTCCTTAATTCCTCTCATATCATGGTTTCTCTATTTCTCAAAAGCTTCATCCACAACAAACTCAACAAGAACTCGTGAGATAGGTTAGTATAAACCAATGCAAAACCTTATCATTTTCTACTGTAAAAAATCACTAAAATTATTATTCAAAATTTAATACTAAAGGCCTCTGCATATTTAATACTCCTATCCTCAAATAGAATCATTAAACAAGAAAACATATGCAAACAATGCAAACATAACAGCAATCTGCCAAAACAGTACAGTCTGTAAAGAATGCAAGAGTACCAATACTTCCCTAACTCCAAAAATTATGAAATAAAATTCCCACTGTAGTAAATTTATCATAGCTCATTATGCAAAAGGATTCATCATTATATCATTCTCTTGCTTTTCTATGGAATTTTTGCAACAGCGGTAAACTTTCTGTTTTCAAACAGCAACATGTATACTAGCAAAATAAGCATGGTAAAGGCAATCCTTGAATTTTTTATTGAAAATAAAGATGCAAAAAATTAATCTAAATAACATCAAGAAAATACTAACAAAATAAAATGACGCTCCAAGAAAAACACATATCATGTGGTGAATAAAAATATAGCTCCAAGTAAAGTTTACCGATGAACGAAGACGAAAGAGGGGATGCCTTCCGGGGCATCCCCAAACTTAGGCTCTTGGTTGTCCTTGAATATTACCTTGGGGTGCCTTGGGAATCCCCAAGCTTAGGATCTTTTCACTCCTTATTCCATAGTCCATCAAATCTTTACCCAAAACTTGAAAACTTCACAACACAAAACTCAATAGAAAACTCGTAAGCTCCGTTAGTATAAGAAAATAAAATCACCACTTAGGTACTGTAATGAACTCATTCTAAATTCGTATTGGTGTAATATCTACTGTATTCCAACTTATGTATGGTTCATACCCTCTGATACTACTCATAGATTCGTCAAAATAAGCAAGCAACATATAGAAAACAGAATCTGTCAAAAACAGAACAGTCTGTAGTAATATGTATCAAATGTATACTTATGGAACTCCAAAAATCCTACCAAATTATGAAGTCCTAAGAAATTTGTGTACCAATCCAGATAAAAAAGAATCAGATCAAGAGCACGTTTCTAAGAATTAATAAAACTAATTTATGGGGTGCAAAAGTTTCTGATTTTCAGCAGGATCAACACAACTATCACCGTAAGCTATCCTAAAGGTCTTACTTGACACTTTATTGAAACAAAAGCTATAAAACATGATTAATACAGTAGCATAATCATGTGAACACACAAAAACAGTAAGGATAAATATCGGGTCGTCTCCCAACAAGCGCTTTTCTTTAATGCCTTTCTAGCTAGGCATGATGATGACAATGATGCTCACATAAAAGATAAGAATTGAAGCATAATGGGAGCATCATGAAGCATATGACTAGAACATTTAAGCCTAACCCAATTCCTATGCATAGGGATTTTGTGAGCAAACAACTTATGGGAACAATAATCAACAAGCATAGGAAGGTAACACAAGTATAGCTTCAAGATTTTAAACACATAGAGAGGAAACTTGACATCATTGCAATTCCTACAAGCATATATTCCTCCCTCATAATAATTTTCAGTAGCATCATGAATGAATTCAACAATATAACCAGCACCTAAAGCATTCCTTTCATGATCTACAAGCATAGAATTTTTACTACTCTCCACATAAGCAAAATTCTTCTCATTCGGAATAGTGGGAGTATCATAAGAGACTTGAACACTAAAAAATGTTTCCACATTAAAAGGGTAATGTTCAGAAAAAGGGTAATCATAATCATGATAAGATTTGTAAATATAATCATCACTACTTTTTATAGCATAAGTTTCATCACAATAATCATCATAAGTAGCAACTTTGTTCTCATCATAATCGATTGAAACCTCTCTCAAGATAGTGGAATCACTAAATAAAGTTGACACTCTTCCAAATCCACTTTATTATTCATCACAATAAAATTCAACATCCTCCAAAATAGTGGGATCACTAATTCCTAAAGTTGACACTCTTCCAAACCCACTTTCATCAATATAATCATCATAGGTAAGAGGCATGTTATCATCATAACAACTTTGCATATCAAAACTTGGGATGCTAAAAATATCATCTTCATTAAACATAGTATCCCCAAGCTTGGGACAAACATTAATTTCAGCAAATATATTCTCAAATATTTTATCCTCATCAAACATAGCTTCCCCAAGCTTGGGCCTTTTCATATAATAAGCATAATCACTCTCATCATTAATAGTATGGATAGCACCAATAGTATAGCAATTACCATCATCACAATGAGTAGTAGGAGCAACATCATTTGGGAGGGATACCTTTTTACCTTTGTTGCCCCTTCTTTTCCTTTTCTTTTTCACATTATGTGTGGGTTCAACCTTCCTCTTTGATCTCCTTATTGACGAGATTGGTTGAATAGAAAGCTCCTCCTCGTTACCTAATTCATCATAAGAAATAATAGGAGGATATTGGGAAGTCTCTTCCCTTTCATTAGTATTCTCATCGTCTTCTATTTGCTTTCTTTCCTTTAGGTAATTGGCAATATAAGGATTTTCAATGCAATTCTCCGCACAAAACATATAAATCATCTCTAGATCAAAATCAAGAAGGTTATAACGGGCAAATTCTGGAAGGTGCTTAATTAAACGATTCATTTCTTTATAACCCACAAGCAAACTAAGTTCATTATAATGTGCAAGGGAAATCAAATCATCAAAAAATTTGGACACGATTTGATCATGAAACAAATTGCATCGGAGATGTAAATGACCACGTTCATTGCAAAGTTCACAAGTACGACCAAGGAAATATAATTTTTCAGCACTCTTATCTAGCCTTTCTTGTAACAATTTAGTTTCTACATGCTTATGCCTTTTGAAATATGTATCTTCTCTATTTGGTGTATCTATGCAAACCCAATGCTCTCCACAAAAATTGACATGCTTATAGGAGACATTTTCATCACAACTAGTGAAATCATCATTAGTACTATGGATATTCAAGGAGTTCATACTAACAACATTGCAATCATGCTCATCATTCACATATTTCATGCCAAGCATTCTATGTAATTCTTCTTCTAGCACTTGAGCACAATTTTCCTTTTCATCATACTCACGAAAGATATTAAAAAGACGAAGCGTATGAGACAAACTCAATTCCATTTTTTGTAGTTTTTATTTTATAAACTAAACTAGTGATAAAACAAGAAACAAAAAGATTTGATTGCAAGATCTAAAGATATACCTTCAAGCACTCACCTCCCCGGCAACGGCGCCAGAAAATAGCTTGATGTCTACTACACAACCTTCTTCTTGTAGACGTTGTAGGGCCTGCAAGTGCACAGGTTTGTAGGACAGTAGAAAATTTCCCTCAAGCGGATGACCTAAGGTTTATCAATCCGTGGGAGGCATAGGATGAATATGGTCTCTCTCAAGCAACCCTGCAACCAAATAACAAAGAGTCTCTTGTGTCCCCAACACACCCAATACAATCGTAAATTGTATAGGTGCACTAGTTCGGCGAAGAGATGGTGATACAAGTGCAATAGGGATACTAGATATAGGTTTTTGTAATCTGAAAATATAAAAACAGCAAGGTAACTAATGATAAAAGTGAGCGTAAACGGTATTGCAATGATAGGAAACAAGGCCTAGGGTTCATACTTTCACTAGTGCAAGTTCTCTCAACAATAATAACATAGATAGATCATATAACAATCCCTCAACATGCAACAAAGAGTCACTCCAAAGCCACTAATAGCGGAGAACAAACGAAGAGATTATGGTAGGGTACGAAACCACCTCAAAGTTATTCTTTCGGATCAATCTATTCAAGAGTTCATACTAGAATAACACCTTAAGACACAAATCAACCAAAACCCTAATGTCACCTAGATACTCCATTGTCACATCAAGTATCCGTGGGCATGATTATACGATATGCATCACACAATCTCATATTCATCTATTCAACCAACATAAAAGTACTTCAAAGAGTGCCCCAAAGTTTCTACCGGAGAGTGAAGACGAAAACGTGTGCCAACCCCTATGCATAGGTTCATGGGCAGAACCCGCAAGTTGATCACCAAAACATACAACGAGTGGCACGTGATATCCCATTGTCACCACAGATAAACACGGCAAGACATACATCAAGTGTTCTCAAATCCTTAAAGACTCAATCCGACAAGACAACTTCAAAGGGAAAACTCAATTCATCACAAGAGAGTAGAGGGGGGAGAAACATCATAAGATCGAACTATAATAACAAAGCTCGCGATACATCAAGATCGTGCCATAGAGAGAACATGAGAGAGAGAGAGAGATCAAACACATAGCTACTGGTACATACCCTCAGCCCCGAGGGTGAACTACTCCCTCCTTGTCATGGATAGCGCCGGGATGATGAAGATGGCCACCGGTGATGGATTCCCCCTCCGGCAGGGTGCCGGAATGGGCTCCTGAGAGGTTTTTGGTAGCTACAGTGGCTTGCGGCGGCGGAACTCCTGATATATCTTCTTATTCGATGTTTTTAGGGTACATAGGCTTATATAGGCGAAAGAAGTCGGTCGGGGGGGGGGGAGCCTTAAGGGGCCAACAAGAGGGTAGGGTGCGCCCAAGGGGGTGGGCGCGCCCCCCTGTCTCGTGGCTCCCTCGATACTCCCCTGGCTTGCACTCCAAGTCTCCTGGATCATAATCTTTCCAAAAATCACGCTGCCGAAGGTTTCATTCCGTTTGGACTCCGTTTGATATTCCTTTTGTTCGAAATACCGAAACAGGCAATAAAACAACAATATTGGCTGGGCCTCCGGTTAGTAGGTTAGTCCCAAAAATGATATAAACGTGTAAAATAAAGCCCATAAACATCCAAAAGGGGTAATATAATGGCATGGAACAATCAAAAATTATAGATACGTTGGAGACGTATCAGGAGTGCATGCAGAAATCCAGAGTGATGGTAGCAACCTGTGGATAGACCCAAAACCAATAATAGCAGGCAGATAATGGCTTCAGTTAAAAAATACAGATAATGGCTTCTTTACTGTTTGTTTCCTAGCCAACATGAAACTCATAGTAGACACCGGAGATTAACCAAATAGTAGATAGATACTATTGATTGCGGCCCCGATATGTAACCCACAACCATTTAAAAACTCAAGTTTGACCATTAGTTTGGAGCTGACTCAGAGTCTAATCAGTGAACAGGACGATAAAGTAGCATGTAATATTAAGCGATGCATAATGTAAGCAGACACAAAAGAGTGCAACCTCTCTTGCGGACCCGTGTAGTCCTCGAGGTCATCTGCTCGGTTGATGATGGTAATGCAGTTTTCATGGCTGCCGGCGGCAGGGAAGAAGATATGAGGCGGCGAAAGACAGTCTGGAGGCTGGATCCCTGCTGTGCTAGACCCTTCTATCGTTGGAGCAGCTGAGCTGGGGTGGACGACGACGCAGCAGGAGCGGGACAAACCACAGAAGGTTTTCTTTGACAACTATTTGTAAGAGAAGAAATTCTATAAGGGCTCGTTTGAATTGGAGGATTACAACAATGCAGGGATAGGAAATAGACAGGAATAGGATAGGAATGCACGTGCAAAACAGAAAATTTAAAAACACTGGATTTCTACCAATCTGGGTGTTTGATTCACAACAATTGGAAGATCACAGGATGCAAAGAAGCATGGTGAGATTAAGTCAAACCACAAGAAAATGTACGAGTATAATACTATTATGCTACTATCTCTTAGTCTTTTGCTTCATGAATAGGAATTTGAAAAGGAGGACAAGTGAAAATTAAAATTCCTACATTTTTTCTTTCAAGGAGACGCTAAAGGAACAAATCCATGTGCTCAGTGGACAATATATATAACATGTAGAGTAAAAAAGAGATGCAACAAGCGTACAACCTCTTTGGCGAAGCCATGTCGATCTCAGCGTGATTGGGTTGGGCGGTGAGGATGCTCCGGCTGACTTGGCTGTCGGAGGAGGGGAATAAGATCTTAGGTGTCTGGAGATGGAGCCCGAGGTACTGCTCCACTGTGATGGAGGGTTTCGTCGTTGGAGCAGCTCCGGTGAGTTGTACGACGCCGAGGCTGAAGCAGGACAAGAGAGACAACGTTAACCTGAGTGTAATTCTAATAGCATCTCCAATACATGACGTAAAATACATAACCACAAAGTGCCAGATGTAAAATACATCAGTCGCTCATCTCTGAACTGAACTGTCGAAACTGAATTTAACTGTCGAAACTGAACTTAACTGTCAAAACTAAACTTAACTATCAAAACTGAATTTTGCTGTCAAAACTGAATTTTGCTGTCGAAACTGAATGCACTAGCAAGGTGAGGCTACACGTCGGTCGACTGACTTTTTCATCTCTGGTCAGTCGATTTTGCAGCCGTTGGATACAAAATCAAGGGCCTGCAGTTCATCTTCAACCTCCACCCCCTTGAGCCGCCAGCCACCCCGACCAAACAGCAGCACCCCGCCGCTCGCGGTCGGCGGTGTGCCGCCCCGCCCGCCCCGAAAACACTCCCCACCACCGGTCCGCCGCCGCCCCGGCCATCCCTCTAGCCCCCCGTGCCGAGCTTTTTCTCCAGCGATCCCCACGCCACCGCCCCGCCACCGCCGGCGACCACCGCCCCCACCCTGAACCCTAAGATACATAGTAGGGTATATACCTCTCCGGCGAGCCCCCTCCCCGCTGCGGCTAGTTCTTCCTTCACCCCGGCGAGCCCCCCACCCCCTGAAAATCGATTGACCCAAAACTTGATTCAGTCGACTGAAGTGTAGCTAAATCGGAGCAGCATCGCAAGCAAGAGCAAGAGCGAGAGCAGTAGCGCGAGCAAGAGCAGACCAGGTAGGGGACCGAGAGCAAGAGCAGAGCAGCAGTGTGAGCGAGAGCTAAAGCAGCAGCAGCTCCTACTGATGTGGACGTCGCCGCCGAGAGAGCGACGACATGGAGGAAGTGGCCGGCGCCACCGCCGTGGGTGGAGCCGCACCGTGTCGGCTCGGGACTGAGCGCCGGCAACACCGTGAGATCGAATCAAGAAGAAAATGCGGCGATTAGTGTACAACTTCTTTGGTGGCGCCGATTAGGCCGCAGCTTCATCCGAGGAAACGGTGATGATGATGCTCTTTCGGTGGTGCAGGTGAAGACGACGGTGTGGGAATGGAGGTGGCGCGAAAGACGAGGGGAACGTCGGGGCAACTCCTTGGAGGTGGAGGACAGGATGGCTGAACCGGAGGGACAACGAGATCGACGACGGATCCTCATCCGGTACGATATGGATGAGGGACGTTAGGGTGTTGCTGTGGACGACATCATCGGGGAAGAGGCTCCGGCTGGGTGGCGGACGGAGCAGGGTGTGGGGCTTCGTCGCGGGCTTTCGCGGCCTCGGTGTACGAATGGGTGGGAGGATGGGATGGCAGTGGGGAACCAAGGCTTAGGGACGCACTTGTCCGAAATGTGGGGTAAGTTATAAAAGTACCCCCACCAATTTGAGGCAGTTCTTCGGTTCAGGGGTACCACGGGCATTTCGCATGTCGGGATTTCACAGGAGGTGGGAGTTTTCGCATGCATTTTAATTTCAGAACAGCAAGGCGCGGGTTGAGATGGAGGGAGTTGTCGGAGCACGACTGAGACAAAGATATATCTTAAATATTTTGGGCTAACAAGGCGCGGGTTGAAATTTCCGGACAAGCCTAACGTGTACTGTACCAAATCAATGCGCACTACGAATGTCATTCAAAACTTTGAATTCATGTTATGTTCAATTAAAATATTTCGCTACGTGTATAATGTAGGCAACCTACAAAAATGAACATTTTAGTGCATTCCAAACGTATATACTACCGCTTCAATATGAACTAAATTTGAATTCGTTTCTCTATTTGAATAAGATCTACAGTAATGATTGTTGTGAAGTCAAAGCATTTGAATTCGTGTCTCTGTTTTAATAAGATCTACAATCATCATTATTGTCAAGTTAAACCATCGTTTGTGTATTATCTTCACAGCACACCACATGATTAGTCTCGAGTTACGTATGAACTATGTGTACTATATGAACACGAACTCGATATTTTGAATCCACTTTATGTTGATTTCAAATCACATTACATTTCTAGCTCTAGCTAGATCTTAATAATCTAAACCATGTCTCATATGTATAATGTGTTTATCACATTATGTATGGTGCCCCGCCCCCTGCGCCTACAAGTATTTAGATGTGGGTTGCAAACACCACACATTACCACAAATTCAAATAAAATGTGAGAATGTTCGATATATAGTATTGTTTAGATTGTTTGATATTTAGTTGTAAGCTACAAACGCCACACATTATCACAAATTCAAATAAAATGTGAGATTGTTTGATGTATAGTATGGTTTAGATTGTTCGGCATTTAGCTATGAGTTGCAAACACCATGCATTATCACATTATGGTATAGCATGTGCACAACACGTGTATCACTGTTATATTCATGCATGCATATGTTTAAAACACTATGATCTCCTATTCAAATATATGAATCCGCTTTCATATCAAATTATGATCTTTGTTAGTCTCTTACACCCACACAATCCACTAACCTTTGTAGCTACCACTAACTTTCTCTCGTGCATGCACACGCCCTCCTCGCCCTCCCCCTCCCTCGGTATTCTATCCACCGGGCACATTCATTTTCTTATTTAGGTCATTCTCCCAGAGTCTCCACAAATCCTTTCCGACACACACCGATTGATAAAGATCTCGAGCGATGCCTGCCTACAACATACACACGCACCTTCAATCTCCTCCTTTATGTGTCCTTGCCTCATGTCTCTCATACGGTCACACACACGTGTAAACTCTCGCCCCTCTTTTCATCGATCTCACAACCGCACAGTCCTCCCCCTATCTAGCTAGTAGCTGGGCCTCTCTCACCACCTCCTAGCTCCATTCTCTCTGTCTATCCATCTTGCTGGGCCTTATTTTCCTCTAACAAATGGACATACACCGACCGATCTCTCACTATACATATAGCTAGGTAGGTCCTTATAACTCATTTTTACCCACGCGTCGATCGATCTACCTCATTATAGTTATGTCTCTCCCTTCCTCCGACAAACAACAATTGATCTACCGATCTAGTTAGGTTTTCTTACCAAATACATGGTTCCACTTCATCATCCATGGATGCGTCCCGACAGATCTATCACACACAGGCACACACAGAAACACATCCCCACTCTTGTTGATAACATTGCAGTTCCACCCTCGGTTTGTCTAGTAGGCCTCTCCCACCATCTTCGAGAAGCAACTCCATCACCCATCTAGCACTCTACCCATCCCCCTCCCTCTCTCTCTCCTCTCTCTCTCTGTCCCATCATATTTCCCGTCCTTCAGTTATGTATGGATGTCGACCGATCTCCCTCAAGACATAGCTGGGTCTCTCATATACGAGTCGTTCTACCTCTATAGTTAGGCCTCTGCCTACCCCTCCCCCCCACACACATCGATACATCGAGCGCTCTAGTCATGTCTCCCTGCCACACACAAACTTGACATGTGCCCTCTAACATTCCGGTAGGTCAGTCGCCCTATATCTTTGACTTGCACACACACACACACACAATTTCAATGGCTCTCTTCATCGATCTCGCACCCACCCACTTGATCCTCTCTTCGACTCTATCGATATCTATGACCCCTCCCTCTCTTCTCGTGGATTGCCCGACCCTCTATATATGATATGGATAGGCCTCCATTTCACACACATTGCATGCAAAATTTTGTTTCAGATGTCATCGACACATATTCCCACAAATAATTCACGAAATCAACCCCACCCCACCCCAAAACAAAAAACACTCACGAACGTGGTTTGTATCTCTCACAGACACCCACGTAGGTGGGGGACGTGCACAAAGAGAAGAGGTGCATGCACGGCGCACATACTCCCGTCTCTTTCCCAACCACACCCGCGCGGGTACACGGTGGAGCTCAATTCTGTACGAAAAAGGCAGTCCATGTGGTAATTTGGCACGTGTATTGGTTGTCCACTTGGTGGAGGGAGGATCGTCTACCACGGGTGAACAAACAAATTGTGACTTGACGCGTTATGTTAAATTAAAAAAAGAGGCAAACCATGCGGGGCCTACCTTAGAGGCAAGGCTCTATACACTGGAGTACTTTTGATGTGTCCCGTCAACTCGCAGAACGAGGAGAAGATTGCTTAGTACAATGTCTCCCCCGCCCATGGGCGCGGTGGCTCGCAGGATGAGGTGAAGCTTGCTCCGCCTTACGCCCGCTCCCTCGCCCATGCGCGCCATGGCTCACAGGACGAGGAGAAAAATTTACTACTCCCTCCGATTACTCCTCGTCCCTACTACCTTGGTTATAGAGATTATATCATATTGTTTGGAATATATATGTCCTTTAGTAGATTTCAATATGAACTACTAGTACATACTCCAAACACTGATGTATATAGATGTATTTTAGAGTGTAGATTCACTCATTTTGCTCCATATGTAGCACTCTCCCTCGCCCCTCGCCCCTCGCCCATGTGGTGGACGTACAACAATTCATTCGGTCTCATATAGCCAGAACGATATATACTGCACTACCATTATTGCTCGACTTCCCGAAGAGGCGAAGAGCCAATCGCAAGGTTAATATTTTGGAGATGCCAAGTGCAAGGTTATAGGAGAACGAGTAGTAGGTGCCGCGTCATTTATAAATAAAGTTTTTTTTCTTCAGTGGCATGTACACAATATGATAGGTTCATATGGAGAGAAAAGGAAACCGCTCCACTATATACATAGTCAGGACGGGCCAGCCTACACGGTTGCTTGCTGGGGTTGCTCTCTTCACACTCTCTCGCACAAAATGACTGTGGCCACATCTCTAACATCCCGGCGGATCACATCTGCCGGGGGAAGGGGTGGATGCTTAGTGTAGATGCGGTCGCCGTTGCCGACGGCGAAAACCCACTGTCGGCACGTCCCGATCAGGGGTCCCCGCCATTCTCTCTCACAAAGCCGGTGAGGTTGCCTTCGTCCCTTGCTCACTGCCGCGACGTGGGCAGTTGCCGCCTCACGCCGCCCTCCTCAAGGCTGAGCTACGTCCCTCAGGTACAACTCCCGTTACAACCGGCTTGCACCACTACTCCAGCTGCCCACATCACTCCATGTGGATATTTCTCTACTTCTTTGCCCCGCACATACCTCTACTGGCTTCTATGTACTGTACTTGTGATGAGTTTATGTCTCATCAACTAGTCCCAGTAATCTTATTCTAATCATGCTTCTTCAATTTCTTTGCCACAGGGATGCTCATCTCGATTTTGGTGAAACTGCACAAAATGATCCGATGGTCAAAAGGTTGCAAACTTCATTTATTAGGAAGCTCGAACGTTGCTAGAAAATTGAAGCCTGGTCAGGGGTTCACGGTTCAAGGGCTAGGGACTGCATGGATCGTTTTTTTTCTTTAGCTGCCTCTGTTCCAAAATAAGTGTCAACTTTAGTAGTAGTAGAACTTTGTACTAAAGTTTGCACAAAGTTGAGACACTTATTTTGGAACGGAGGGAGTACATATTTGCTATGATCTGTCAATCATTGAGATGCAATAGCATGCATGTTAGTCTCCTTTGTATTTGATGAAATGTTGCAACGGGCAACCTTGGATGCAAGATACATGTAACAGAAGCTGGAAGTTTCATAGCATTGTACAAATTTATCTTGCTGATAAATTACAGTACGTAGTACATACTATACTAGTACTTCCTCCGTTCCTAAATATAAGTCTTTATAGAGATTGCACCATGAACCACATGTGGATGTATATAGATGCATTTTAAGTGTAGATTCATTCATTTTTTTCCGTATGTAGTTCACCTAGTGGAATCTCTACAAAGACTTATCTACTAGTAATAGCTAGCCCCCACTACTAGGAATTCTCTATCCTCTCCTTGAGCCACATCATCAAAATTAATGTAGCCGTTAGATGAACTAAATCAGTCCATAATATCCGTCTGATCTAGACGTTGAGAGCCTCCGCACTAAGCCACATGCAAGCATGCAGAAATACCGTGGCATGCATGTGAGTGGGGTTTTAAATCACATCAACATGTCTGCATGCAAGCATGCACCGCTAGCATGCATGTAAGTGAGCTTTTAAGTCCCATTAACATGTCAAAAAGAAAAATATAATCCCATTATGCAGTAGGAGTTGGCTGATCTTTTTTCCTTACGTGCGATGATCTAAATGATGATGGGAGTTTATTTAGTTTGGCTACCACATTTTTCATGCGGTTATAGAGTTTTTTAGTTCTATGAAATCGATAATTTTGTGCAGAGAGATATACGGCTATTCCGCGGCAACACGCGGGGACTCATATAGTATTTAGGAACGGAGGGAGTACTATGTAAAAAGTTAGGTGTCGCACGGTGTCCAAAGAATATGGTGATAGTGTGAGGTGGGCCATGTAATCACAGAGCCTGCATGTTTTCACTGCTCTTGCACTCCTCCGCTATAAGAATGGATTAAATTGTAATCTAGTAGTACCTCCTTTCGCCGAAAGCGTGGGACATCCAGCAGTCCTACCACCTCAGTAATAAAGACCAATGAGCCGTCAAATCACATAGACCCAGCAGTAAGTTGGACGGATGAAGCAACCATCACTCTTGCGCCAGTGAGAGGTCGCGTCCGCTCTGCCCGGGCATGAATGCGGCACCGATTCTTTGGAGCGGTGCTGACCATTTCGGGCGGGAAGCACGCGCGGGCGATGGAGGGGCTTTGGGTGGGCCAGGCTGGTCAGGAGTGGGCATGGCAGCTGTCCACATGTCCCTACCGGACACGCCCGGAAACGAGAGGATGCACCGACTCTTGCAGCTAAAATCGTACACTACACACCATCTCTCTGTAGGAGTAGGTCGATCTGTCGCTCTCTCTAACACACACATGCTGTTAAACACACACACACACACACACACACACACACACACACACACCTTGGTCCCGTTGCACCTTCTAACGTGACTTATTACACCTAGACAGAGGAAGTAGTAAGTATACGAGATATGGTGGCACACTGACTTAGGTCGAATACAAGTGCCCAAAATTGTGTGCATGTTATAATAAGGATTCACTTAAAATAGTACGTGAGCGAACAGAGGGATCAATTGGACAGTGTTCCCGAGCAGTAGCGAGATGTGTGAGGTAAGATACACCGCTGGAGCTTTTAATTTTTCTTATTAATTTGTTTGTTTCACCCTCTGACTGGTGGGACCCAACGTACTACGTGGAGAGAGGTAAGGTGACTAAGGCTGCATTATTTCTGCACCACTGTGGATAGTCTTACCACCAAAGCCACATCACACGATTATGATTGAAATCCCAATGACTCCCACACACACACAAAAAACACGGCATGCTTGTCACACGAATGCAGGAATGTATAAAAGGTTATTTTCCTCTCGTTGAACATAATGGGTGGGTTGTGTAGTTGGTTAGCCTGTTCGCTCATCAAACTTGAGGTCTTGGGTTCGATAACTACACTTGAGCATAATTTGTGCCAGGAGGATTCTTTGACTGGTCAAAATGGATGGATACAGAGCTATGATCTCGTAGTGACCGTATAATCACCTCATCACGTATAAGCTGCAGCCTCGATGCTTGTTTTCTAGGGTTTGCACGCTTCACACACTCTCTCCAGTATATATATATACACGCTGGAGCCTCAGCGCTTGTAATTGCTCTTTTCACACTCTCTCGCCCTCTCCACTCTTCACACTCTCTCTCCCTCTCTAGATCTAAACAAGACTTCGTTGGCCTCTCTCTCCCCTCACTGCTGCTCAAAGAGCCGGCAGGATCCGCCTGCCGGGAAGGGAAGGAGGCTTAACGCTGTCCCATCGGCGAGGGAGGGAATCCACTACCGGCGCAGCTGTTCACTTTCACCCAGGAGCGGCGCGAGAGGGCCTCCGACCCCTTCTTCTTCGCTGCCGTCCCATCGCCCACCGAACCACACCCCAAGAACCTTAACGTATAATTTACTTACTCCACATGCATTGCTCTAGCTGCATGTATACCATGAATCTAGGACGTGGTTCAAAGAGGAAAGGAGTGGGGGAAATTAGTGGGAAAAGTTATATATAGCATGAATCTAGGACGTGTTTCAAAGAGGAAAGGAAGGGGGAAAGTTGTATAGCATGAATCTAGGACGTGGTTCAAAGAGGAAAGGAATGGGGGAAAGTAGTGGGGAAAGTTGTATCGCATAAATCTAGGATGTGGTTCAAAGAGGAAAGGAAGGGGCGAAAGTACTAGTACAGACTGGCTATCCATCACCTACATTGGTCGAAAAGGGAAAACAATGACAAACACAGTACACACATCTATAACAAACTGATCTTTTGTTTTGGGGGGACAAGGCTGTAGAGTTTGAGCAGGACTAGATTTGTTGCGCTCACATAGGGAAAGGTGTCTAAAGATAAAAAACACTGGGACCAACACAAATATGCTCCTTGGTTTTTTGTTCTTTGTTGCAACAGACTGTGCATGACCACCGTACATAGGTAGATGCACATGGTGCTGGTGTGTCCATTGTCCCGTGCAACTCATTAGCTGGTCTTAATCTAAGGCCCTGTTTGGTTAAAAACTCCCTAGTCCCTACCTGCTTGGTTCCAGGGACTAAACATGGACTAGAGGTTATTAAATGACATGCTAAAAGACCATGTTACCCCTAGTAATGAACTAATAGAGACAAGGTGCGATGTGTGGCAGGGGCAACTGTTGGAAAAAGTCCCAAAAAGACTCCCTCGGGGTCTTCTTTCTTTATTCCCAAATGCCCACTTTTAGTCCCTAAAAGTCCCTCCTGTTTGGTTTAGATGGGACTGACACAGAGTTTTTTTAGTCCCTACACCAAAATGTCCCTGTAAGCAAACACCCTCTAATAATGGCGCTGGAAAATTGATGCAATGCCACAGTTATAAGCAAATTACATGTTTAATGAATTTTATTGTTAATATAATCTCTATGTTAATATTAATCAATGCCACCATTTGAGAAATGCTATTGTCTTGATTTCTTTCCCATTTAGATAAGGTCGATGCTTCTTTTTGTTGGCTTCTGTGTCATCCACCGTCATTGACCACTAGTTGTTTCCTTTGCACCTCTGTGTAAACAGGGTTATCTACTTCACCTCGTTGCCATGTGACCTTTTGTTGCACTGCAGAAAACACTTTTGTTTTAAGAGTGTTTTGTGCAGTTCAGCCAAAATGTCACACCGACAACATTGCTTGATTGCTTGATCTTAGTGGAACTGCACAAGAGGAGATCTTACTTCCTATCCGTGTTGGCAAATTTGGTTCAGATCTTCTTCTTGTGAGTTGTTTGAATTCCGCATCATGAGAAGTACTAGCCTTCTTTCACATGATTCTGAGTGTGCTTTCATATGTTGTGCTACTTGTACGATAATGTTGCTTGATTTTAGTGAACTGCACAAATGGAGACAAGACTTCCAATCTGTATGTGCACCGTAATATCCCATTGAGGTAAGATAAGGATATTTCACAACTGTTGGCCTGTATTTTGCCACTTCCATCAGAAAATTAAGTTTAGTACTATACTTGTGCTCCCTAATTGACATGCCAAATCTTACATTGAAGGTGAGGCTTGTCTGTTATTGAACCAAGTGATGAAGGGGAAGAACAAGTGGAAGAAAAACAAAAATCAACTCCTGGTGCTGTAATGAAGCACTCGAACTGGGATGACACAAGTAATGATATAGTTTTGCATCTTAATTTATTGCTATGGCTGGAACGAGCAATTGTTTTGCCACTGATTTGATGCCACTCTTAATGTAATACGCAATTATCTCTACTTGTGCAAACAAGGATCTTCCTTGAAGATACCATATATTTTAGTGGAACTGCACAAGAAGATGTTGGAAACATTAAACTAATCGAGGAGTATATAGTAAGCATGGCCACCACCGTAGATAGCAACAGATGGTTCCGGAGAAGTGCTTCATCTGTATGCTCTACACAATAAGCCTCCTGACAAAGGTTGGTACTCGCCCACTGATTTCATCCATATGATTTGAGCTTTGTCATCTCTATTGGTGTTGTGCTACTTTTTAGATACTATCATGAAAAAGTGGTATTGTCCTTGAGAAGTGCTTCATCTGAGCTGTTTTAAATATTTCCTTTCCTTTTTTTCCGAGCAAACAGGGATGCTAGCATTTAGTTGTCCTCTTGTCTTTGCACAACAGGATCATCTTCCTCTGAAGAAGAATATGGACTACATGAAGTGACTAGTTCCAATTATGCCAGTATGAAGAAGCCCTGTCTATCTTCTCATCAGAAGGAGCAGTTGAAGGATGGTTACATTACTCCCCACAAGACCAAACCAACTTCAGCTCAGAAGGACTGACAAATCTCCATTTTTTTGCTGTGATGCGCGAGTACAATGTTGTTCTAGGATTCTTTCTGGTGAGTTCCATTTTCCTAAAAGTGTGGTCTACATGGACCATGTAGGTGCCTATTTAAACTGTCAATTCATAGTACAGTTTGCTTTATACTAATCACTTTTTTGTATTTGTGCAAACAGGGGTGCTCAGCTTGATTTCAATGGGAATTGCACAAAATGTTCATGAATACATCGAATCATTCATTTCCACCACAAGAAAGGAGGTGCCGATAAGTTCAAGGCATTGCAACATATAAGGGCGAAATCATACAAGCTACGCACGAATTTGGTTGACTTTGGTGGAACTGCACAAAAAGAACAGCTGGTTTATTTAGCATGAGGTGCCATGTCAATGTCCGAACTGATGGCAAACCCTGCCCATTCCACAATCGTAGGCATTTGATATTTCGGAATGGGACAACCTTGTCAAATTTTGCTCACTAATTTTAGCAAGACATGCATTTGATATTTTCAAATGGGACGCCCTTTGCTGTCAGCAGCGTCGATCAAATTTTTCTTTATTCTTTAGTTGTGAAGTAAATATTGCCTCTGACATGTGAGTCGCTGAGATGCATAATCATCGATTGTTTTGAATGTTCTCTATGGACCCTGTGTGTTTGATTGCAATGTACAGAAATGCTAAAAAGCTGCTCAAACTCTTTGTACTCCTTCTATTCCTTTTTACTTCGCACATTATGAAAGTGCATACTTTTTTTTATAAGATTGGTCAAAGTAGAGATACTTTGACTGCAGACAAAACTTGTATGCAGACTAGAAAGGACCGGAGGGACTACATGTGAAACTGCTGCAAACGAGGTGATCACCCTGGGAATAATGCTAGTACGTATTGTTTTGCATGTTCATCCAATGCCAGTGATACAAGAATTCGAACTAATCGAAATAAATTCATTCATACACGGTCGGATTTCATGTAAACATGCCAGATTTCATTACATTTCATACATTCTTCAACTAAAAAGGGGTGCGCTGGAGGTATAATTAATTAACCGAAGCTACCCACCTGTGTCCCGCTGAGCCGAACAGAAGCTTGAGTGGCTTAACTGCAGGTGCAGTTGCGTAACTGACATGTGTCTTGTTGGGCCCACGTGTCAGTCAGCCAATTGTACCAGCAGTTAAGTAGAAGTAGCGTTCTTCTCCAACACAGCTCTCCGACTCAACATCGCCGCCAAGAAGCTAACCGGCCGTCAATGGTCAACCCGCCTAGCTTGGCTTCAATCGAAGGGTAGCAGCGGTGGCCTTACTTGGACCCGAGCGGCGGCAACCTACCGTGTTCTACTCTTCCTTCTTTTCTGTGTGGCGCGGCCTCGTTGGTGGCGGGGCGGGGCCTCGGCGGAGCCGGCGATGTCCTCTGTCTCGTTGCTGGTGGGTGGCGCCTCGGCGGAGCGGTGGAAATCCTCCCCCTCGTTGTCGACAGGGTGGGGCATCACTTGAGCCGGCGATGTCCTCTGCCTCGTTGTTGGCGGGGCGGGGCCTCGGCGGAGCCGGTGGTGTCCTCTGCCTTGTTGTTGGCGCTACGGGGCCTCGGCGGAGAAGGGCCTCGTTGACGCCAGCCGAGCGGGCACTTGTTGGAGCCGGCATTGTCCTCTGCCTCGTCCTCGGTCTCGCCAAACAATGCCTCGCCCGCTTCATCACCCTCTTTGTAGGCGGCCGCAACCTCCGCCACCCGCATGCAGTACCGCCAGCGCTCGAGGCGGCCCTCGCGGGCGGAGCGGTATGAGTCGAGCAGCGCCTCCTGCTCCACCCGCTCCGCGGCGATCTGCTCCTCCGCCTGCAGGTGCTCCTGGAGGAGATGGTGGTTGTAGGCGGTGTCGGCCTGCGCCTCCCGGAACTGCTCCTCACGCATCTGCCTCACCGTGTTCATATATTGGGCACGGGCCTCGCCGATGGTCATGGTGCAATGCACTGGCGAGGATGGCGCGGAGGAGGGGGTTGGCGCCAGATTGTCGACTACCATGTTCTCCATTTGGTCGTCGTCGTCCTCCGGCTGCCTGCCGGCTAGCCGGTCGGCAGCAATGGCTGCCATCTCCTTGTGGTCCGTCGTCCGCCTGTCTCGAAGAGCGCTGGAGCACGAGGAAGCCATGGTGGGCAGTAGTGGTGTGGACAGGAGAAAGGGAACAGATGCGGATGACTGTGGCTATGGCCGGTGCAGCAGTTTATATAGCAATGGTGGGCGGCGGAGGGATGGGCGTGTGGCACCGGAGTAGCTGCCTCGGCAACCGCATATCATTAATGTGGGCGGTAGATGGAAGGACGGACGACACTTGTGTCGTTTGAAGGTGGAGCAATCGCCTGCACCGGGAAGCGGGGCGGGCGGCGCTGACTGTTTCGGGCGGAAAGGGCGCGCAGGCGAGGAGATGACTTTACTTGGAGAGGATGACAATGGGGACCCACCAGGGCCATAGCCTCACGTACGCAAGTGCCTCCTTATTATATATATATATAACTATAATTTTTTTTGCTTCCTCCTGGTTTCCTGACATCACGGTCCCACACCATTGTCAACCTATGTAGTCAATAAATGAGAGAATTGCACAAGAAGCTGCCGACAGCTGGGACCAAGCAGCTTGAGCAGTATTTGTGTTTTTGAGGTGTGAGCACTGCAGAGTTTTTCGATGTTTAGCCCAGATATTAATTTTTCTCCTCTGAACAACAACGAAAACATCGCTGCAGGTATTAACTGGGTGGGCTGTGGCCCGTCTAGCCCAGGCCAGATATCCAGCCCAGATATTAATTTTTTTCAAGCTGAAAATGGCTAGCCCAGCTATACTTTTTGTAGGAATACCCAGGCAAGGTCAAGTTGTTATTCTCCGCCCCGCTGGGCTGCAAATCTTTCCTAGGAGGGATGCATTAGGCTTAACAAGAAAATGGGCTTTAAGAAATAATAAATGGGATGTAATTATAAAAACTGGGCAGTAACTATAAAAAAATGCACCAAACAATTAATTTCTTTATAAATATTATTTTTTGGATATTGAAAATTTTAATTTCATTAATTGTTGCAGCGCAATGTTTCGCTGGATTTTTACGTAATATAAATTTATATTGAAATTGTATTTAATTTGACTAGAAATTTCGGGATAAAAATATTTCGGACCCATCAAAATGTGGGAAGTTTTATTGAATTCTGTTTTGAATGGTTGGTTGAAATGGGCTGTACTTTTAACAAAGTGTAAATGGGTTGTAGTAAATTCCATTAGAATTCAAAGATGGGCTGCACATTCTTACAAATCTCAAATGGGCTATAAGTTCTCTGCCACACACTTGTGGCCTTAGTAAGTTGATGCATCCCCTAAAAAAAGAGAGTTGACGCATATGCAAGGCTTTGTCAACTTATAGTCAACACACGATTCTAGCAGCAGTGGCCGTTGGGTGTCCATCCAACGGATACCATGCTTCTTCTTTAATCTCGGATATTCTAGCTTCACCCGCCCAAAAAATGATTCCTCCCCCTGACATCTGGGGCGCACCATTTTGGAAGCTAACCCGTGGGCCTACTAAGTTGACGTCTACCAAGGGCTTTGTCAACTTAGTCAATATAAACGATTCTAGCTGCAGCGACCGTACGATGTCCATCCAACGACCGTCGTGCTTATTCAACCTCTGGTCTTCTTGCTCCAGCCACCCAAAGCAGCACCGGTCGTGCCGCCTGCTCCTGCCTCCCGTGGCCGGCTGTGCTGCCGCGGAGGCCTCACCACCCCCTACTACTCCCACCGCTGGCCAGGCCATCCCTCCACTCACCCACACCCCATGTTATTCTGCGGTGACAGCAGCCTCACACCGCAGCCGAACCAGTGAACCCTCGTACTCCTCTCCGCGTGGGCATCCACTTCTGCGTCTTCCTCGTCTCCGCGACGTCCCCTTCCTAGGCCTCGCCGTCGTCCACTGCCGTGGTGCTCTCAGCGCGATGTGGTCAACGTGGTCAAGGAACGACTTCCATCGGACGTGGACTGTACGTGGAGAGGCTGACAGCTGGGTCCACGGCCGCAGCAAGGAAGTGACTCCTTATTATGCAGAAAATAATGGTTCCTCCATCTGACAGCTGGGACCCACCGGACGGGCCACTGTATTTTGCAAAAAAAAACATTTCCCCCTGACTACTAGGACCCACCAGCTACATCTTCGCACGCAAGGTAGTGCGTCCGGGCAAAAAAAACGATTCACCCCCCTAACTGCTGGGACCCACCAGCTACACCTTCGCACACAAGGAAGTGCGTCCGGGCAAAAAAAAATGATTCGCCCCCCTGATTGTTGGGACCCACCAGCTACATCTTCGCGCGCAAGGAAGTGCGTCCGAAAACAAAACGATTCGCCCCCTGACTGCTGGGACCCACCAGCTACATCTTCGCACGCAAGGAAGTGCCTGACAGTTGGGACCCACCTGGTCGAAGCGTACCTAGCGTTGTCATTCTGGTCGCGAACGTGTACGCACATACTAGTGGATGTAGAGGCGCGCACGTGTCGTAGTAGAGGCGCGCACGTGTCGTAGTAGAGGCGCGCATGTAGCATATACACGTACGTACAACGGCCAGGGTGCAAGAAAGAAAATACGGCCACGCACGTACATACGGGCAGGGTGTCGAACTCCTACTCGCGCATACATACGGCCAGGGCTCGTTTACATGGCTGGGTCGGAACAGAGAAACCGCGTCGTCGTCGTGTTCATGGGGAGGCAACGGAAGGGGAGGCAACGGAATGCGTGGGAACCAACCGACTTGGACGGAACAGGCGATGGAAATGAGGCCTGGCATACCGCAGAACGGAGGAAACAACCTTGGCTTCGACCGGCCATGTTCGAAACAGGATCCTGTTCATCGGGAGGGGTCTGGCGTACCGCAAAACGAAGGAAACAGACCTCCTACGGTCGAAACGGGGGTCCTGTTGATCGGGAGGGGTGTGGCGTACCGCAAAACGGACAAAACGGACTTGTGTTGGAGCGCTACGGTCCAAACGGGGGTCCTGTTCATCGGGAGGGGTGTGGCATACCGCAAAACGAGACTCCACGGGATACTGTTCATTTCCACCGTCTACCTCCTCCAGCCTCCATGGGCTACCGTCGACCTCCTCCAGCCTCCACGGTCTCCTGTTCATCCAGCCTCCAGTGCGTGCTACTCCACCGGCTACTGTTCAACCACCCCTCCACGGACACCTCTTCACCGTCTACTGCTCATCCAGCCCTCCATGGGGTCGTCCTGTTCATCCAGAGGCAATGCCACGGGGTCCTGCATCCACCCCCACCTCTCACTGTTCATCCACCCCCCGCAACGCTCACTGTTCATCCCAGAGGCAGCATCGATCGGCTTCAGTTAGCAGCAGTAGCGATGGAATCGCTCGATCGGGTTCAGTTAACAGCCATTGATCGATCGCTCGGGTTTAGTAACGCATAGCCTGCAGTGCAATCACTCGGGTTCAGTTAGAGCCCAACGCCTTGCTCGGGTTCAGTTAGAGCCAATGCCTCGCACACACGCGCGTACGTGTACAGGAGAAACGCGCATCGCTCGGCCCCCGACCACCCACCGTTATTGGGAACTCCCCAAAATTTTCCTTGCCCTCGCTTCTACCACGGTTTTTTCTGTCATGGACGGCCCAATGAATGTCATGCAGCTGCGTCTCTGGCCCGCCCAGGACGAAAAGCCCATTTTCTGTCATGATTTTTTGTCACAGAAGTAGGAGCCCACCACATCTATGATGATACCGGGTTTTGTCACAATTATTGTCATAGAAATGTCATAAGTATGACAGAAAAAATTTGTTCGGCCCAAAATGTCACGGATGTGTCTTTTTTTGTAGTAGTTGGGGACACAAGAGACTCTTTGTTATTTGGTTGCAGGCTTGCTTGAGAGAGACCATCTTCATCCTACGCCTCCCATGGATTGATAAACTTTAGGTCATCCACTTGAGGGAAATTTGCTACTATCCTACAAACCTCTGCACTTGGAGGCCCAACAACGTCTACAAAAAGAAGGTTGCATAGTAGACATCACATACCCTTGTAGACCGAAAGCGTTAGCGTCATAACGCGGTTGATGTAGTCGTACTTTTCATGATCGAATCTGATCTAGTGCCGAACAGACGGCACCTCAGAGTTTAGCATACGTACGGCTCGGTGGCGTCCTCTCCTTCTTGATCCAGCAAATGAGGGAGAGGAGGTAGATGAGATTTGAACCAACATGGCGGCATGGTGGTAGTGGTGGCAGCGGAATTCTGGCAGGGCTTCACCAAGCGCTCATAGGACATGAAGAAGGAGTAATGGGAGGGATACAGGGCAAGCGTGGAAGGGTGGCTGCCCCCAACACTTCCCCACCTTTATATAGACATGGAGTGGGGCTGGTGGCTTGCCCTCCAAGCCCCTAGAGTCAATAACCAAGGGGGAGGAAGGAAATCTCTACTTTCTTTCCGCACTGATCGCTATGCCCCTTTTTAGGGATCCTAATCTTATCCCTTCGGGATATGGTACTTATTCCTTTTGAGGGGGATCTTGGTGCACCTAGACCAGGGGTGGGGCCTTTCCCCACTAGCCATGTTCATATGTGTCCCCTCTTGCAGGTGGGCCCCACTCCAGAACCTTGCCGGTACAATATCGAAAAAACCCGAATATTTTCCAGACCATTCTAGAGCTTAATGTACCGGATCCCATCCGGAACTTCAAACAACCTTCAGACTTTCCACTATTAATATCTCAATACTACCCTAGTGCTACCCATCGTTAAGCGTGCAACCCTATGGGTTCGAGAATCATGTAGACATGACCGAGACTCCTCTCTAATCAATAATCAATAGCGGGACCTGGACGCCCATATTGATTCCCACATATTCAATGAAGATCTTTATGGGTTGGACCACAATGTCAAGGATTCAGTCAACCCCGTATGCAATTCCCTTTTGTCTAGCGATATGTTACTTCCCCGAGGTTCGATCGTCGGTATCTCCATACCTAGTTCAATCTCATTACCGGCAAGTCTCTTTACTCGTTCCATAATACAAGATACCACGACTAAACTCATTAGTCACATGATTGCAAGCTTCTTGTGATGTTGTATTACCGAGAGGGCCTAGATATATCTCTCCGTCACACGGAGCGACAAATCACAGTCTCGATCCATGCAACCCAACAAACACCTTCGGAGATACCTGCAGAGCACCTTTATAATCACCCAGTTACAAAGTGACGTTTGATAGCACACAAAGTATTCCTCCAGTATCGGGAGTGGCATGATCTCATGGTCTAAGGAACTCATACTTGACATGACAAAAGATGTAGCAAATAACTAAACGATCTGATGCTAAGTTTATGGTTGGGTCTGTCCATCACATCATTCTCCTAATGATGTGATCCCATTACCAAATGACAACTCATGTCTATGGTTAGGAAACCTTAACCATATTTGATCAATGATCTAGTCTAGTAGAGGCTTACTAGGGACATGGTGTTGTCTATGTATTCACACATGTATTTAAGTTTCCGGTTAATACAATTCTAGCATGAATAATAAACATTTATCATGAACTAGAAATATGATAATAAACATTTTATTATTGCCTCTAGGGCATATTTCCAATAGTCTCCCACTTGCACTAGAGTCAATAATCTAGTTCATATTGTCGGTGTCAAAACCGACGGATCTCGGGTAGGGGGTCCCGATCTGTGCGTCAAGGCTGATGGTAATAGGAAGTAAGGGACACAGATGTTTACCCAGGTTTGGGCCCTCTCGATGGAGGTAAAACCCTACTTCCTGCTTGATTAATATTGAAGATATGGGTAGTACAAGAGTATATCTACCACGAGATCGTAGAGGCTAGACCCTAAGAGCTAGCCTATGATGGTATGATTGTAATTGTGATCGGCCTTCCAAGGACCAACCTCTCCGGTTTATATAGACAACGGAGAGGGCTAGGGTTTACATGGAGTCGGTTACAAGGAAGGAAACACAATATCCGGATCGCCAAGCTTGTCTTCCACGCAAAGGAGAGTCCCATCCGGACACGAGCGGAAGTCTCGAGCCTTGTATATTCATGCTTCAATAGTCCGGACATTGTACACTGTCCGGCTGTCCGAATACCCCCTAATCCAGGACTCCCTTAGTAGCCCCTGAACCAGGCTTCAATGACAATGAGTCCGGCGCGCAGTATTGTCTTCGGCATTGCAAGGCGGGTTCCTGCTCTGAATACTCCGAAGTAATTGTTGAACACTTGAATCATGTCCGGATCCACAAAATGATCTTTACACACCGCTGTAGAGAGAATGATATTTCATAAATGCAATCTGCTGACAACTTTTTTAGACGACGTGACATGTTATTACGGTCGGATCATTATATTAACCGTTTTCCCACAACCAGCCACATCGCATATTGCGAGGCGGTTTCTTTGACACGTCTCGTCAAAGTAGAGATCGTGTCCCCTTATCACAGGATTCTCATCAATACGGGTATGGGTAATCTCACCGCGCCATCAATCGTGGCGCTTGGGAAGCAAGCGATTCCCAACGGGCAAGTGGGGAGGCGCACCGCTTTCGTCGCCTCTATAAAGGGATAAAATTTCCTCATTTTTACCCACACCTCCTTTCTTCCTTGCCCACTCTTGCCTCCTCGAGCTCCAGCGCCCAAGCCCAAGTCTTCTCCGCACAGCTAAACGTGTCCGGAGCAGGAGGCAAGTGGGCGGCTTCCACCGTCAAGGAGAAGCATGTCACAATTCTTTGGGCGGCCGGATACTTGGCCACAGACATAGCGCACCGGCTACCGGACGCCGGGCAGGTCATTCCGACTCCAGGACCCCATGAGAGAGTCGTGTTCGTTACCCACTTCGTCCGTGGACTGGGATTTCCACTTCACCCCTTCGTCCGCGGGCTTATGTTCTACTACGTGCTAGATTTCCATGATCTAGCCCCGAATTTCGTCCTCAACATCTCGACATTCATCATCGTATGCGTGGCCTTCCTCCGCATCCAGCCTCACTTCGGCCTATGGCTGCAAACCTTCTGCATGAAGCCGAAGGTTGTAAGCGGCCAAAAAGTGGAGTGCGGAGGAGCGATGGTAGGCAAGATGCCTAACGTCACCTGGCTGGACGGTTCCTTTGCGGAGATCGTAAAAGGGTGGCAATCGGGGTGGTTCTACATCACCGAGCCGTGCGGCGCCAACTGGGCGGCAGCCCCCGAGTTCCGATCCGGAGCCCCTATGCGGCTCACCTCCTGGGAAAAGAAGGGTCTGTCTTGGGGCGAATCTACAGAGCTGACCGGACTCCAGACCTACATCAAAAGTATGAAGGAGAAGAACATCAAGCTTGTCAACGTGATCCAGGTCATGCTCGTTCGCCGGATTCTGCCCTGCCAAAGGCGGGCATTCAATCTGTGGGAGTACGTCCTGACCGAACACCAGACGCTCCGGAAGCTCTACGTCATGACACACAAAGACGCATGGAAGGTGTTGTTCAAGGCCTCCGAAGTACCTCCTCCCACATCCGAGGACCGCGGGCTTCACGCCGCGTGGCCTCCTAGTCAGGTGAGTTTTCAGGCTACCACCTGATTTGGCTCTTCTCAATATACTCATGGGAGAGCCTTAAGTAGTTATGCATATTTGTTCAGGATTACGTGGAGACAGCGGAGCAGGTTTACTGTTCGGCTCCGCTGCCAGAAGGCCCAGCTGATGCTCTCCTGACGGAGATGCTGGTCCCGGCACCGTACAAGGTGCCGGAGAAGAAGGCCGAAAAGAAGGCCCCAGGGACCCGAAAGGATCTCCGGTGTAAGGTTGTGCCAGAAGCCTTGTCCAAAGACGACGAGGCACACTCCTCCCACGAAGGGGAGGAGGAAGAAGAAGAAGAAGATGCCCCATCCGGAAAGGATGAGGGGCCCGGGGAGGCGGACCAGGGGGCCGGAAAAGGCCCTCGGCGTAAGGCCATCATACCCACGTCGTCTGATGACGACGAGATAGATTCCTCCTACGGAGGCAGGGGGAAGCAAGAAGAAACTCTACCTCCCCGCACTGGGGAGGAGAAAAATAGAAAAGCCGCCCCGGAGGGGGAGGAAGGGGCGTCCAAGAAGGGAAAGGTATCCCTTCCGGACTATTTCGCCATGGCCACTCACAACGAGGAGGGGTGGCTGCCCAGGGGGAAGCCCCCAGTGCGATCGTAAGTGTCTGCAATCTATCATGATTTCACTTCATAGTTTTTGTATTTATAATGCCGAACGTATATGCAGTCCGGCCAGGGTTCATCCCGAGGTATCTTCCTCCGGATCCCTGAGCGATTCAGTGATGAATTCGCTTCCGACGGCCACTACTCCTCAACCCAGGGATGACATGGAGGTGTTGTCGTGAAGGTTCCCAGAGCAAGGGGAGGTGACCCTGGAGACGCCCCAAGGCGGGATTTCGGATGTCAGGCACGTGGGGTTCAAGATCCCCGCGGATCGTGTCGATGAGAGCCACGGTAAGCCGAGCTCTCAGCCGAAAACAGTTCCGGAACCTTCACTGGTTCCGGATTCAGGCGGGCGGCCCCTCGTTAGGAAGGGCGAGCCGTCTGTGTGGAGGATTTCCGTTGCGCCCGAGGCGCCGGATTGTCCGAGGGAAGCACTTCACGGCGCTTCCATAGATGAAGAGCACCGCACTCTTATGAGTGCGGTGATTCAGAAAGTTTCGTCTGCCCAGAGCAGAGTAACCGAAGCCTGCACCAGCCTGCTGACCGGCTTTGAGGCGAGTAATGAAAAAATGTATGAGATTACCACCCGATAGGTAGTAGCCCCTGATACTCTGTTTGGTGTTCGGAAGGAAAAGCCAAACAGAGGGTCAATTATGATCTGCAGGAGTTTAATAATAAATATTCGTGTGAATAAACAGGCTGTGCTGCTTGCCGCTGCCGCCCGCACGGCCGAGGTTGCCGAACTAAAGCGGGACTTGGAGCAGGCACAGGGAGAGATTGACCTCACTAAGAGGCAGCTCGAAGAGAACAAAGGTAAGTGATTCCCCGCTCTTATGTATTTAAGGACAGACAGAATTGGTTAGTCTAACGCCAAAGCATCGTGACTCTGTGACAGGGGCCACCGTTGAAGTGGCATCCCTGAAGAAAGCGTTGTCCGAGGCCAAAGACAAGGCGGCCTTGGAATGCAAGGAGCGCGAAAAGCAAAGTGCTAGGGTGGTCAAGGTACAGCAAGAGCTCCGGGACCTCGGTAAGAAGTATGAGTCCGTGGAGCATGATCTGAAGATGAAAGACGTCGAGCTTGCGAAGGCCCTTGTGAGTATAAAATACGCCAAGGCCGAAGCCGAGAAGGCACAGCAGGAAATCCAGGAGGCCAAAAAGATAGCAGCGGGTAAGAAGTTCTTTATGCAAAGAAAACATGTGGAGGAGGCGTTTCTTTTTCTTACTCAAATTTGGAGCTCTCCAGGGGCATTCACAGATCTGCCACACAGCGTATCAGACGCTGCGGAGTTCTACCATGCCCAGGAGGGGAGCTCAACAGAGAAGCTGTTCTGGTCCCAGTATGCTGGGGCCGAACACCCAATGCCTCTGAGTGACCAACTGAAGCAGTTGGTCGAACTCCACAGGGCAGCCGAACTGGCTATGAAAGGTTTCATAGTCCGGATGTGGCCTGGTGAGCTCCTGTCCACTAGCTACTTTGGCCTGATCAAGCGGATGGTGGATGCCTGTCCGCGGCTTGAAGTGATCAAGCGATCTGTTTGCATTGAGGGTGCCCGCCGGGCCTTTGCCCGCGTCAAGGTGCATTGGGGCAAGCTAGATGCGGAGAAGCTGGTCAAGGACAGGCCGCCGGAGGGCAAGGCGCATCACCATCCCGAGATGTACTATGATGGCGTTATGAAGGGTGCTCATCTCGTGGCCGATGAATGTACCAAGGACACCATTTTAGAATGAATTCACTTCTGTCATGTTTGTAATTTAAAGACAAAGTTACTTGCGCCATGTAGCGCTTTTGTTATTTAAAATATTACCTTCTGTGCGGCTGTTTATAAAATTCTGAAAGTAGGCCAGTCGTTGGCTTCTGCCCCCACATGACTAGTACTAGGGTGTTCGTGGAAAATCCGGACACTCTTTATCCAAATGTTTGGTCCCTTAAGGAGGTGTCCGGCGCAGCGAACAATGCAATCGGACTATGCGGCTTTATAACTTTCACTTAGCCACAGAAGTCTACAATTTTAAATTTCGGCGAAGCCCCTAGAATCCGGAAGGCTGAATCGGGGCGCTATATACGCCTAGATTGGACGAAGCCGATTTATCGCCTAAAGCAGAAAATCTTTAAGGATTTTAGGACCTCTCGAACAGCGACCAGCTCTCGCCACATCATGCCGGTCAGTTTTCGGCTTTCTCTACTGAGGTGCTCGTCCGAAAGAACCGGGACATAATCGCAGTAGTAACGGAACGTAAGGTACCAAAACAAGGGAGTCGGGCTAACCCAACCGTAGACCCAAGACATGATTCGGAGTTGATGCATATATTGCTATAAGTTCGGGGTGCTGCACTGTTGAAAGTGTTCGGACTTGTATTGCCGAATTATGGGGCGCGATAGGAAGCCCCTGGCAAATTGACCGTACCAAGGTGTACGGATGCAATATCAAATAAACGTTTATGAGAAAAAAATGCTCAAATAAGAATAGTAAGCTGACGCTATATGTGATCTCCCATTGATGAATAATACATTTAAGCGTATGTTTACGATGGATGCATTAAGCAAAGATAAATAGGACTATTTGACATGTCCTATCAAGGGACAGGCTGTGTACAGATAGATAAAGCAGGTATAATGATCGTAAATAGATCCACATGGGTATTTCCTTCTGTGCACAATGCCTGTTGCCTCCTTGGTTGTCTCTCCCATGTAAGTCCGGCAATCCGGCTCTTCTGAGGATGCTGCACTAAAGCGATGTCCTGAAAGGTAAAAGGGAAAGATTGTGAAGGTATTTGGCGGTTACCCGAACTATTGACTGAGTCGTTGTTGTGCCTCCGCCTATGCCCATGGTATCTTGAGTGTGTAATTGTGTACGCGTGGCACGAATGCTGCTTTGATGGGGCTTGGGCGGAGGCCGGACTGCTAATCACGCTCTTGGTGTTTATGATGATCCTGTTGCAGGGTGATCCGCACTCGTTTGACGGTGCTTGAGGTTGTCATCGCCGGATTGGTGGTTTGTCGGAGGAGGCCGCATTGTACTTCTGCCACGAGGGTTGCAGTATGCTCTTCTGTACAAAGAGAGCGGTCCATATTTCCGTTGATTGTTATGACCCCGCGCGGACCTGGCATCTTGAGCTTGAGGTATGCATAATGTGATACCGCATTGAATCTAGCGAATGCGGTTCATCCGAGCAGTGCGTGGTAACCACTACGGAAAGGGACGATATCGAAGATTAACTCTTCGCTCCAAAAGTTGTCTGGGGATCCGAAGACCACTTCCAATGTTTAGAGCCCGTACAACGGGCCTCTACTCCCGGAATTACACCTTTAAAGGTGGTTTTGGTGGGCTTGATCCTTGAAGGGTCAATGCCCATTTTCCGCACTGTGTCCTGATAAAGCAGGTTCATGCAGCTGCCTCCGTCCATAAGGATTCGCTTGAGGTGGAATCCGTTGATGATTGGGTCCAAGACCAATGCGGCTGAGCCGCCGTGACGGATGCTAGTGGGATGATCCCTACGATCAAAGGTGATCGGACAAGCTGACCATGGGTTGAATTTGGGGGCGACTGGCTTCATCGCATAGACGTCCCGTAGTGCTCGCTTCCGTTCCCGCTTGGGGATGTGAGTGGCATAGATCATGTTAACCGTTTTCACCTGGGGGGGGGGGGAACTTCTTTTATCCCCCCGTGTTCAGACGCCGGGGCTCTTCATCATCGTCGCTATGCAGCCCCTTGTCCCTATTTTCGGCGTTTATTTTGCTGGCCTGTTTGAACACCCAACAGTCTCTATTGGTGTGGTTGGCTGGCTTGTCCGCCGTGCCATGAATTTGGCACGAGCGATCCAGTATGCAGTCCAGACTGGACGACCCTTGATTATTTCTTTTGAATGCCTTTTTCCGCTGACCGGACTTGGATCCGCTGAATCTGGCGTTTACTGTTGTGTCTTCAGTGTTGTCGCCGTTGTTCCGTTGCTTACGTCTGTTGCGTCGTGGCTTGCCGTTGTTATCGCAGACATCCGAAGTGCTGGAATGTGGCGCGGTGCCACTGCGGACCAACCAGCTGTCCTCCCCTGCACAAAAGCGAGTCATTAGAGTTGTGAGAGATGCCATGGACTTGGGTTTATCTTGGCCGAGGTGTCGAGCAAGCCACTCGTCACGGATGTTATGCTTAAAAGCCGCCAGGGCTTCGGCGTCCGGACAGTCAACTATTTGGTTATTTTTAGTTAGGAACCGAGTCCAGAATTTCCTGGCTGACTCTCCGGGCTGTTGAGTAATGTGGCTCAGGTCATTAGCGTCTAGTGGTCGCACATATGTGCCCTAGAAGTTGTCGAGGAATGCTTCTTCCAGGTTTTCCCAACTTCCAATGGAGTTTGCTAGCAGGCTGTTTAGCCAGTGCCGGGCTGGTCCTTTGAGCTTAAGGGGAAGATACTTGATGGCATGTAGATCATCTCCGCGGGCCATGTGAATGTGGAGAAGGAAATCTTTGATCCATACTGCGGAGTCTGTTGTGCCATCGTATGATTATGTTTACGGGTTTGAACCCTTCTGGGAATTCATGATCCATCACTTCATCAGTGAAGCAGAGGGGGTGTGCGGTGCCCCTGTGCCGGGCTATGTGGCTATGCAGTTCGAATTGGTCTGGGTTGCTGTGTTCGGCCCGGCCGAACTTGTTGATAATGTATCCGGCGTGACGGTCGTCGTCGCGCGCTGGGGCACGCCCCCGCGATCCGTAGATCGATCTTGGCTATCCTTCTTTGCTTTCTAGAATATCTTGCAGGTCTTGCCAGTTGCGCTGGGCCGTAGTGTGTCGGCGTGGGGGTGCGGGCTGGTATTCGGGCTGATATCCCATTTTATCCCGGCCACGGGATGGCCGGTCAGCCGTTTGGCGCTCGAGTCCGTATTCCTCGGCTCCGAGGACTTCAGTCCATCTGTCTGTGAGCAGGTCTTGATCAGCTTAGAGTTGCTGCTGCTTCTTCTTCAGGCTCCTCGCAGTGGCTATAAGCCGACGCTTGAAGCGCTCCTGCTCCACGGGATCCTCAGGCACGCCGAACTCATCATCCCCGAGGCTAATCTCGTCTTCGGAGGGGGGCATGTAGTTGTCCTCCTCCGGGTATACGTCCATCGCCTGTTCTTCTGGGCTGGCCTACTCATCTTCCTATTCGGTCTGCTCGAAGGCGGGCTGGTCAGGGTTGTATTCCTCTTCGGCGCCATCCGGATTGCCTTCATCTCCGGGGCCGGTATTGCTGTGGCGGGGATTGGAGCGGCGCCGACGACGCCCATGCTTCACTTTTTTTCCTGAGGGGTTATCCTCCATTGCCTCGTCGCCATTGGTTTCGTTCGGAGTATCCACCATATATATATATCGTATGAGGAGGTGGTCGTCCACCGCCCTGTGAGCAGTGGCTCCTATAATTCTCCTGCATCGTCGTCCATACCGTCAATGTCTTCAGAGTCAAAGTCAAGCACATCGGTTAAATCATCGACCGTGGCAATGAAGTTGGTGGTGGGTGGGCAACGAATTCCGTCGTCGCCTGCTTCCCACTCAAGCCGGACATAGTTTGGCCCAGAGCCTCCTGACAAAGAGAGAGACTTCAATGAGTTCAACATGTCGCCAAAGGGCGAGTGCTGAAAGATGTCCGCAGAAGTGAACTCCATTACCGGAGCCCAACCAGGCTTGGCGGGCTCGGGAATGCGCGGACTGGAAACAACAACCGGATATGAATCCGGGGGCCCAGAGTCATAGGCTTCCTCAGAAGTGAGGCCTGTGTTCGACTCCAATGCCGATGAGTGTACGGCCTGCGGGGCGGGGTCCATATCTCCGTCCCTAGGCAGCGCAGCCTGCTCCGGATTTGAGTCCAGGGCTACTGCAGGGGTGAAATCCCGAGTGTTGTCCGAGAGCAGGTCCAGGCCATGCTCGTCGTGACTGTCCGGTGCTCCTGGCGCGGGCCCGAATCCGTCGAAGATCAAGTCTCCGCAGATATCCGCCGTGTAGTTCAAGTTTCCGAACCTGATTTGATGGCCAGGGGCGTAGCTGTCGATCTACTCCAGATGGCCAAGCGAATTGGCCCGCAGTGCGAAGCCGCCAAACATGAAGATCTGTCCGGGGAGGAAAGTCTCGCCCTGGACTGCGTCGTTGACGATGATTGAAGGAGCCATCGAGCCCGGGAGCGACGACAGAGAGGAACTCTCAATGAAAGCACCAATGTCGGTGTCAAAACCGGCGGATCTCGGGTAGGGGGTCCCGATCTGTGTGTCAAGGCTGATGGTAACAGGAAGTAAGGGACACAGATGTTTACCCAGGTTTAGGCCCTCTCGATGGAGGTAAAACCCTACTTCCTGCTTGATTAATATTGAAGATATGGGTAGTACAAGAGTAGATCTACCACGAGATTGTAGAGGCTAAACCTTAAGAGCTAGCCTATGATGGTATGATTGTAATTGTGATTGACCTTCTAAGGACCAACCTCTTCGGTTTATATAGACACCGGAGAGGGCTAGGGTTTACATGGAGTAGGTTACAAGGAAGGAAACACAATATCCGGATCACCAAGCTTGTCTTCCACGCAAAGGAGAGTCCCATCCGGACGCGAGCCGAAGTCTCGAGCCTTGTAGCTTCACGCTTCAATTGTCCGGACGTTGTACACAGTCCGGCTGTCCGGATACCCCCTAATCTAGGACTCCCTCACACATCGCCTTGTGATTAACACCCAATGAGTTACGGGGTTTGATCATGTTTTGCTTATGAGAGAGGTTTGATTCAACAGGTCTGCAACATTCAGATCCGTGTGTACTTTGAAAATCTCTATGCAATACTATAGATGCTACTACACTCTCCACTTGGAGTTATTCAAAATGACTGCTCCACTATATGTATCTACTTCAAGACTCAGAGTCATTCGGATCAGTATCAAAGCTTGCATCGTTGTAACCCTTTAGGACGAATTCTTTATCACCTCCATAAACGATAAAACATTTTCTTAGTCCTTTTTAGGTACCTAAGGATAATTTTGACCACTGTCCGGTGATTCACTCTTGTACCCCCTTGTCAGACTTATGGCAAGGCACACATCAGGTATGGTACATAGCATGGCACACATTATAGAGCCTATGGCCGAGCCATTGGGGTCGACCTTTTAGTCCTACTCAACTTCACATCTTACAATACAGGAAAGAACTCCTTCTTTGACTAATCCATTGAACCCCTTCAAAATCTTGTCAAGGTATGTGCTCTGTGAAAGTCTTATAAGGCGCCTTGATCTATCTCTATAGATCTTGATGCCCAATATGTATGCAACTTTACCCAGGTCTTCCTTTGAAAAACTCCTTTCAAACAACCCTTTATGCTTTCTAGAAATTATATATCATTTCCAATCAACAATATGTCATCCACATATACTATCAGAAATGCTATAGAGCTCCCACTCACTTTCTTGTAAATACAAGTTTCTTCATAAACTTCGTATAAACCCAAAAGCTCTAATCACCTCATCAAAGCGTATATTCTAACTCCGAGATGCTTGCACTAGTCCATAGATGGATCACTGGAGCTTGCATACTTTGTTAGCATCCTTAGGATCAACAAACCCTTCTAGTTGCATCATGTACAACTCTTCCTTAAAAAACCAGTCAAGAAATGCTGTTTTGACGTCCATTTGCCAGATCTCTTAATCATAAAATGTGGCAACAACTAACATAATTCTAACAGACTTAAACATCGCTATGGGTGAGAAAGTCTCATCGTAGTCAACCCAAACTTGCCGAAAACCCTTTGCGACGAGTCAAGCTTTATAGATGGTGACTTTACCATCAGCGTTTGTCTTCTTCCTAAAGATCCATTTATTCTCAATGGCTTGCCGATCATCAGGCAAGTCCACCAAAATCCATACTTTGTTCTCATACATGGATCCTACCTTGGATTTCATGGCCTGAAGCCATTTGTTGGAATCCAGGCTCATCATAGCTTCTTCATAGTTTGTAGGTTCGTCGTTCTCTAACAACATGATGTTCAGGACTAGATTATCATACCACACTGGTGCGAAACGTTCCCTGGTCGACCTACGAATTTCAGTAGTAACTTGATCTGAAGTTTCATGGTCATCATCATTAGCTTCCTCTTCGGTTGGTGTAGGCATCATGGGAACTACTTTCTGTGATGTGATACCTTCCAATTCAAGAGAAGGTACAGTTACCTCATCAAGTTCTACTTCCCTCAAACTCACTTCTTCCGTGAGAAACTCCTTCTCTGGAAAAGACCCATTCTAAGCAACAAAGATCTTGCTTTCAGATCCGCGGTAGAAGGTATACCTGTTGGGGAACGTTCCATGGAAAACAAAAAACTTCTACGCACACGCAAGATCTATCCATGGAAATGCATAGCTATGAGAGGGGGAGAGTGATACGTCTCCTTCGTATCTATAATTTTTGATTGTTCCATGCCAATATTCTTCAACTTTCATATACTTTTGGCAACTTTTTATACTATTTTTGGGACTAACATATTGATCCAGTGCCCAGTGTCAGTTCCTATCTGTTGCATGTTTTATGTTTCGCAGAAACCCAATATCAAATGGAATCCAAATGGGATAAAAACGGACAGAGAATTATTTTGGAATATTTGGGATTTTCCGGAGGAAGAATCAACGCGAAATGGTGTCCGGGGTGGCCACGAGACAGGGGGGTGCGCCCTCCCCCCTGGGTGCGCCCTGGACTCTCGTGGGCCACCCGTAAGGCGGTTGATGCCCTTCTTTTGCCACAAGAAATCTAATTTTACGAGAAAAATCTGGGCGAAAGATTCACCCAAATCGGAGTTATGGATCTCCGGATATTTAAGAAACGGTGAAGGGGTAGAATCTGAGAACGCAGAAACAGAGAGATAGATCCAATCTCGGAGGGGCTCTTGCCCCTCCCACGCCATGGGAGCCAAGGACCAGAGGGGAAGCCCTTCTCCCATCTATGGAGAAGGTCAAGGAAAAAGAAGAAGAAGGGGGGCTCTCTCCCCCTTGCTTCCGGTGGCGCCAAAACGCCGCCGGGGGCCATCATCATCACTGCGATCTTCAGCAACATGTCCATCATCTTCACCAACGTCTCCATCACCTTCCCCCATCTATATCCAGCGGTCCACTCTCCCGCAACGCGCTGTACCCTCTACTTGAACATGGTGCTTTATGCTTCATATTATTTTCCAATGATGTGTTGCCATCCTATGATGTTTGAGTAGATTTTCGTTGTCCTATCGGTGATTGATGAATTGCTATGATTGGTTTGAGTTGCATGTTTTATTATTGGTGATGTCCTATTGTGCCCTCCATGTCGCGCAAGCATGAGGGATTCCCACTGTAGGGTGTTGCAATGCGTTCATGATTCGCTTATAGTGGGTTGCGTGAGTGACTGAAACACAAACCCGAGTAAGGGGATTGTTGCGTATGGGATAAAGGGGACTTGACACTTTAATGCTATGGTTGGGTTTTACCTTAATGAATCTTTAGTAGTTGCGGATGCTTGCTAGAGTTCCAATCATAAGTGCATATGATCCAAGTAGAGAAAGTATGTTAGCTTATGCCTCTCTCTCAAATAGAATTGCAATAGTGATTACCGATCTAGTAACATAGTCAATTGCTTAGGGACAATTTCACAACTCCTACCACCACTTTTCCACACTCGCTCTATTTACTTTATTGCATCTTTATCTAAACAGCCCCTACTTTTTATTTACGTGTTCTTTATTTTCTTGCAAACCTATCCTATCACACCTACAAAGTACTTCTAGTTTCATACTTGTTCTAGGTAAAGCGAACGTCAAGCGTGCGTAGAGTCGTATCAGTGGCCGATAGGACTTGAGAGAGTATTTGTTCTACCTTTAGCTCCTTGTTGGGTTCGACACTCTTACTTATCGAAAGAGGCTACAACTATCTCGTATACTTGCAGGTTATCAAGACCTTTTTCTGGCGCCGTTGCCGGGGAGTCATAGCATGGGGTGAATATTCTCGTGTGTGTGCTTGTTTGCTTTATCACTAAGTAATTTTTATTTGATGTTCTAAGTTGTTCTCTATCTTTAGTTATGGATATGGAACACGAAATACCAAAAAAATAGGTGTGCTTGCTACCCATGGAGATGGGGTAACTCCTAAAACCCTCGATTCTCATTATGTGAAATATATTAAGTACTACTTTGATAATCCTGAGAAAACCCCATTCAACTTTATAATGGGAGACACGTTGGATCAACCTGAATACTTTAGGGATTATCGCTCGACACAAAAAGGGAAACTATTATGGGATCAATTTATTATGTTGCGTTGGTATGCCCGGGATCTATGCTTGAGACATGATATTACTTGTTGCTCTAGGATGAAGGCTCCACACCTTGCCTTTTCATGCAAATTTAATGACAATGAAACCTTAGCTTCTTATGCTAATGGTATATATGATTACTATGATGTTGAACAAATAGGAGAATTTGTTGCTTTTAAGGCTGCTTATGAAATTGAATCTTTGTTTGAAAAGTATGAAGCTTTTGATGATGATGGTGTTTATAGGCCTGACAATCTTGCTATACTTAGATATTGCTATGAAAATTATGAATACAATTACTATACTAATGCATTTATTGAGAAAGTCTCCGCTGTCCAAGAAGAGACTAATATTTTGCAGGAAGCTATGGAAGAAGAAATTGATGAAACAGTGAGCTCATTGGATGAAAAAGATGATGAGGAGAGCGAAGAACAAAAGGAGGAAGAGCGGATTAGCTACCTGTGCCCACCTTCTAATGAGAGTAACCCTCCAACTCATACATTATTTAATTACCCTCCGTGCTTACCGAAGAATGATTGCTATGATCCCTTGAATTTGTTTGAAATATCCCTTTTTGATGATGCTTGCTATGCTTGTGGCCAAGATGCCAATATGAATTATGCTTATGGATATGAACTTGCTATAGTTCCTTATGTTAAACATGAAATTGTTGCTATTGGACCCACACATGATAGTCCTATTATCTTTTTGAATTCTCCCAACTACACTATACCAGAGAAGTTTGTGCTTATTAAGGATTATATTGTTGGGTTGCCTTTTACCGTTGCACATGATAATTTTGATAGATATAATATGCATGTGCTTGCTGCTCCTACATGCAATTGTTATGAGAGAGGAACTACATCTCCGCCTCTTTATGTTTCCAACACGATAGAATTGCAAGAAACTGCTTATACTATGCATTGGCCTTTACTATGTGTGCATGAATTGTTCTTTTATGACATGCCGATGCATATAAAGAGAGTTAGACTTCGTTGTTGCATGACTTATGTTACTTTGTGCTCACTACTAAATTACAAATCATTGTTAATTAAAATTGGCTTTGATATACCTTGGGATCCGGGTGGGTTCATTACTTGAGCACTAAATGCCTAGCTTAATAACTTTAAATAAAGCGCTGCCAGGGAGACAACCCGGAAGTTTTAGAGAGTCATTTATTTTTGTTGAGTGCTTTCATATAGTTTAAAAAAAAGTAAAGAGGGGAACCTAAAACTTTTTAAAAAAGGAAAGTGAATGTGAGAAAGACAAGCATTGTTGAAGTGGGAGAGCAACTTTGTGAATCTTAATTACAGAAACTTTTCAACAAAAATAATTACCCCCTTGCATAATTACATTGTATTATAAAAATAATGTGCCACGGTTTGCCTTTAGGATGTTTACAATGCTTGTTGGTTTGTACGGTGCAGGACAGAAACTTTGGCTGTAGTGCACGATTTTACATTTTTAACTGGAACGTCAAATGGTTCTGATTCCTTTTGCGCTGTCGTTCTGTACAACTTTTTTATGTTTCCTAATTTTTGTAGAATTTTTGGGGTACCAGAAGTATGGTGGATGTTCAGATTGCTACAGACTGTTCTGTTTTTGACAGATTCTGTTTTTGATGCATAGTTTGCTTGTTTTGATGAATCTATCAATTTATATTAGTGGATTAAGCCATGGAAAAGTTATATTACAGTAGACAAAATGCAAAAACAAAATATGAATTGGTTTGCAACATTATGTAGAGTGGTGATTTGCTTTATTATACTAACGGATCTTACCGAGTTTTCTGTTGAAGTTTTGTGTGGATGAAGTGTCTAAACGAGGAGGTCTCGATATGAGGAAAAGGAAGAGAGGCAAGAGCTCAAGCTTGGGGATGCCCGAGGCACCCCAAGTAAATATTCAAGGAGACTCAAGCGTCTAATCTTGGGGATGCCCCGGAAGGCATCCCCTCTTTCTTCAACAAGTATCGGTATGTTTTCGTATTCGTTTCGTTTATGCGTTATGTGCAAGTCTTGGAGCGTCTTTTGCATTTAGTTTTCATTTTTCTTTTATGCACGATGCTGGTATGAGATAGTCCTTGGTTGATTTATAGAATGCTCATTGCACTTCACTTAAATCTTTTGAGTTTGGCTTTATAGAATGCTTCATGTGCTTTACTTATATCATTTGAAGTTTGGATTGCCTTTTTCCCTTTACATAGAAACCGCCATTTGTAGAATGCTCTTTTGCTTCACGGCATATCTTTTGTAGAAAGAATTAAACTCTCTTTCTTCACTTATACCTTTTTAGAGAGATGACAGGAATTGGTCATTCACATGGTTAGTCATAAAATCCTACATAAACTTGTAGATCGCTGAATATGATATGTTTGATTCCTTGCAATAGTTTTGCGATATAAAGGTGGTGATATTAGAGTCATGCTAGTGGGTGGTTGTGGATTGTAGAGACACTTGTGTTGAGGTTTGCATATCCCGTAGCATGCATGTATGGTAACCGTTGTGTGACAAATTTGAAGCATGGGGTGTTTCTTTGATTGTCTTCCTTATGAGTGGCGGTCGGGGACGAGCGATGGTCTTTTCCTACCAATCTATCCCCCTAGGGGCATGCGTAGTAGTACTTTGCTTCGAGGGCTAATAAACTTTTGCAATGAGTATATGAGTTCTTTATGGCTAATGTGAGTCCATGGATTATACGCACTTTTACCTTTCCATCATTGCTAGCCTCTTCGGTACCGTGCATTGCCCTTTCTCACCTTGAGAGTTGGTGCAAACTTCACCGGTGCATCCAAACCCCGTGATATGATACGCTCTATCACACATAAGCCTCACTATATCTTCCTCAAAACAGCCACCATACCTACCTATCATGGCATTTCCATAGCCATTCCGAGATATATTGCCATGCAACTTTCGTCATCATCATATACATGACTTGAGCATTCATTGTCATACTGCTTTGCATGATCGTAAGATAGCTAGCATGATGTTTTCATGGCTTGTCCGTTTTTTCGCTGTCATTGCTATGCTAGATCATTGCACATCCCGGTACACCGCCGGAAGCATTCATATAGAGTCATATCTTTGTTCCAGTATCGAGTTGTAATATCGAGTTGTAAGTGAACAAAAGAGTGATGATCATCATTATAGAGCATTGCCCCATGAAAAAAAGAAAAAAAAAGAAAAAAAAGAAAAAAAAGAAAAAAAGAGGAAAGGCCAAAGAAGCCTAAATAAAAAAGGGGGCCAAAGAAGCACACTGAAAAAGAAGAAAAAAGAAGAAAAAAGGGGCAATGCTACTATCCTTTTTTCCACACTTGTGCTTCAAAGTAGCACCATGTTCTTCATATAGATTGTCTCCTATGTTGTCACTTTCATATACTAGTGAGAATTTTCATTATAGAACTTGGCTTGTATATTCCAACGATGGGCTCCCTCAAATGCCCTAGGTCTTCATGAGCAAGCAAGTTGGATGCACACCCACTTAGTTTCTTTTGTTGAGCTTTCATACACTTATAGCTCTTAGTGCATCCGTTGCATGGCAATCCCTACTCCTCATATTGACATCAATTGATGGGCATCTCCATAGCCCGTTGATTTTCCGCGTTGATGTGAGACTTTCTCCCTTTTTGTCTTCTCTACATAACCTCCATCATTATATTCTATTCCACCTATAGTGCTATATCCATGGCTTGCGCTCATGTATTGCGTGAGGGTTGAAAAAGCTGAAGCGCGTTAAAAAGTATGAACCAATTGCTCGGCTTGTCATCGGGGTTGTGCATGATAGGGGCATTTTGTGTGACGAAAATGAAGCATGGCCAAACTATATGATTTTGTAGGGATAAGCTTGCTTTTGCCTTGTTGTTTTGAAAAGACAAGATTGCTTTATTGGTACGCTTGAAGTATTATTGTTTTTATGTCAAAAGATAGACTATTGCTTTGAATCACTCGTGTCTTAATATTCATGCCATGATTAGACATACAATCAAGATTATGCTAGGTAGCATTCCACATCAAAAATTATCTTTTTTATCATTTACCTACTCGAGGACGAGCAGGAATTAAGCTTGGGGATGCTGATACGTCTCTGTCGTATCTATAAGTTTTGATTGTTCCATGCCAATATTCTTCAACTTTCATATACTTTTGGCAACATTTTATACTATTTTTGGGACTAACATATTTATCCAGTGCCCAGTGCCAGTTCCTGTCTGTTGCATGTTTTAGGTTTCGCAGAAACCCAATATCAAACGGAATCCAAACGGGATAAAAATGGATGGAGAATTATTTTGGAATCTTTGGGATTTTCTGGAGGAAGAATCAACGCGAAACGGTGTCCGGGGTGGCCACGAGACAGGGGGCGCGCCCTCCCCCTGGGCGCGCCCTGGACTCTTGTGGGCCACCCGTAAGGCGGTTGACGCCCTTCTTTTGCTGCAAGAAAGCTAATTTTACGAGAAAAATCTGGGCGAAAGATCCACCCCAATCGGAGTTACGTTTCTCCGGATATTTAAGAAACGGTGAAGGGGTAGAATCTGAGAACGCAGAAACAGAGAGACATATCCAATCTCGGAGGGGCTCTTGCCCCTCCCACGCCATGGTAGCTAACAACCAGAGGGGAAACCCTTCTCTCATCTAGGGAGAAGGTCAAGGAAGAATAAGAAGAAGGGGGGGCTCTCTCCCCCTTGCTTCCAGTGGCACCGGAACGCCGCCGGGGCCATCATCATCACCGCGATCTTCCCCAACACCTCCATCATCTTCACCAACGTATCCATCACCTTCCTCCATCTATATCCAGCAGTCCACTCTCCCGCAACCCGCTGTACCCTCTACTTGAACATGGTGCTCTATGCTTCATATTATTTTCCAATGATGTGTTGCCATCCTATGATGTCTGAGTAGATTTTCGTTGTCCTATCAGTGATTGATGAATTGCTATGATTGGTTTGAGTTGCATGTTTTATTATTGGAGTTGTCCTATTGTGCCCTCCGTGTCGCGCAAGCATGAGGGATTCCCACTGTAGGGTGTTGCAATGCATTCATGATTCGCTTATAGTGGGTTGCGTGAGTGACTGAAACACAAACCCGAGTAAGGGGATTGTTGCGTATGGGATAAAGGGGACTTGACACTTTAATGCTATGGTTGGGTTTTACCTTAATGAATCTTTAGTAGTTGCGGATGCTTGCTAGAGTTCCAGTCATAAGTTCATATGATCCAAGTAGAGAAAGTATGTTAGCTTATGCCTCTCCCTCAAATAGAATTGCAATAGTGATTACCGGTCTAGTAATGTAGTCAATTGCTTAGGGACAATTTCACAACTCCTGCCACCACTTTTCCACACTCGCTATAATTACTTTATTGCATCTTTATCTAAACAGCCCCTACTTTTTATTTACTTGTTCTTTATTTTCTTCCAAACCTATCCTATCACACCTACAAAGTACTTCTAGTTTCATACTTGTTCTAGCTAAAGTGAACGTCAAGCGTGCGTAGAGTCATATCAGTGGCCGATAGGACTTGAGAGAGTATTTGTTCTACCTTTAGCTCCTCGTTGGGTTCGACACTCTTACTTATCGAAAGAGGCTACAACTATCCCATATACTTGCGGGTTATCAGAGAGCATCTACATACCCTTGTAGATCGCTAAGTGGAAGCGTTTATCAACGCGGTTGATGTAGTTGCACACCTTCACGATCCATTCCGATCAGGCACCAAACGCACGACACCTCCGCATTCAGCACATTTTTAGCTCGATGACGTCCTCACCTTCTCGATCCTGCAAGAGAGGCGAAGTAGTATATGAGTTCTGATGGCACGACGGCGTGGTAATGGTGGTGGTGAAACTTTTCCGCAAGGCTTCGCCAAGCGCAGCTGTTTAGAGCAGAGGACGAACTAGAGGGAGAGGGGGCACCGGCACACGGCTTGGGTTTCTTGGTGTGTGGTGCCCCCTCCCCTCCTCTCGTATATATAGGTGAGGGGGAGGGGAGGCAGCCTAGGGCGCGCCCCAAGGGGCCGGCGGCTGCCCTAGGCGCCTACCTAGGCGCACCCAGCCCTCTTGGCGCGTGGGCAGGGGAGGTGGAGCGCACCCACCCCCCTTGTGGGCTGGTGCGCCTCCCTCCTTGGCCCATGAGGCCCACCAAGCTGGTATAACCTATCGATGGCCTCCCAGAACCCCTTCCGGCGCTCCCATAATTATCCCGTGCATTCCGAAACTCTTCCGGAACCCGGATACCTTCATGCCATATATCAATATTTACCTCTGGACCATTCTAGGCTCCTCGTTATGTCCTTGATCACATCCGGGACTCCGAACAGCATTCCGTAACCAACATATATAACGCAATCATACTATATCATCAATGAACGTTAAGCGTGCGGACCCTACGGGTTAGAGAATGATGTAGACATGACCGAGACGCTTCTCCGGTCAATAACCAATAGCAGGATTGGTTCCTACATATTCTACGAAGATCTTTATCGATCGAACCTTTATGAAAACATACATAGTTCCCTTTGTCTGTTGGTATGTTAGTTGCCCGAGATTCGATCGTCGATATCTCCATACCTAGTTCAATCTCGTTACCAGCAAGTCTATTTACTCGTTTCGTAATACATCATCTTGTAACTAACTCCATAGTCACTTTGATTGGAAGCTTCTTGTGATGCTATATTACTGAGAGGGCCCAGAGATACCTCTCCATCATACGAAGTGACAAATCCCAATATCGATTCACGCCAACTCAACAGACACCTTCGGAGATACCTGTAGAACACCTTTATGGTCACCCAGTTACGAAGTGACGTTTGATAGCACACAAGGTATTCCTCCGGAGTCCGGGAGTTGCATGATCTCATGGTCGAAGGAATGTGTATTTGACATTAAGAAAGCAGTAGCAATAAACTGAACGATCATATGCTAAGCTAACGGATGGTTCTTTTCCATCACATCATTCTCCTAATGATGTGATCCCATTATCAAATGACAACTCATGTCTATGGTCAGGAAACCTTAACCATATTTTGATCAACGAGCTAGTCTAGTAGAGGCTTACTAGGGACTTGGTATTTGTTTATGTATTCACACATGTATATAAGTTTCCGATCAATACAATTAGAGCATGAACAATAAAACTTTATCATGATTAAGGAAATATAATAATAACCACTTTATTATTGCCTCTAGGGCATATTTCCAATAGTACTTAATGGTCTATTTAGGGTATCATATGAAGACACACTTCTCCGTTTTGGGTTCGAGCTTATCAGGCTGAAGCCTCTTGACATAAGCATCGCATCCCCAAACTTTAAGAAACGACAACTTAGTGATTGCTTGTAATCTGCGTTGGTAATTCCCCAAAGAGGAGGGGATGATGCAGCACATCAACTGTAAGTATTTCCCTCAGTTATGAAACCAAGGTTATCAATCTAGTAGGAGAACCAACCAACACTATGTAAATAACACCTGCACACGAACAACAACAACAACTTGCAAACCAACGCGTGAAGGGGATGTCAATCCCTCAACAGTATTGAGATAGATTAAATTGTATGAGATTGGATATATAGATCTAGCAAAAACACAAAATAAAATAAAGAAAGACAAATTGCTGCAAGGTAATTTTGGTTTTAATACGATAGGAAAATAGACCCGTGGGCCATAGTTTTCACTAGAGGCTTCTCTTAAGAAAATATCATACGGTGGGTAAACAAATTACTATTGGGCATTTGATAGAAAAGCAAATAATTATGACGATATCCAAGGCAATGATCATGTATATAGGCATCACGTCCAAGATTAGTAGACCGAAACAATTCTGCATCTACTACTATTACTCCACACATTGACCGCTATCCAGCATGTTTCTAGTGTATTGAAAAACAGAGTAATGCAATAAGAATGATGACATGGTGTAGAGAAGATAACCCCACATATGAATGAACCCCATCTTGTTACCCTTAATAGAAATGATACATGTGTGTCATGTCTTCTTTCTGTCACTGAGATTGAGCACCGCAAGATCGAACCCATCACAAAGAACCTCTTCCCATGGCAAGATAAATCAATCTAGTTGGCCAAACGAAACAAATAAATCAGAGAATAAATATGAAGCTATAACAATCATGCACAAAAGATTCCAAAGAAGACTCAAATAATATTCATGGAAATATCTGATCATAAACTCACAATTCATCGGATCCTAATAAACACATAGCAAAAAAGAGTTACATCAAATATATCTCCAAGAACATTGAGGAGAACATTGTATTGAAGATCAAAAAGAGACAAAAAGCCGTCTATCTACTAACTACAGAACCGTAGGTCTGTGGTAAACTACTCACGCATCATCAGAGGGGCAACAAGGATGATGAAGAACCCCTCTATGATCATTGTCCCCTCCGGCAGAGCCGAAAAAGGCCTCCAGACTGGATCTCGTGGTTCTGGAACTTGCGGTGGCTGGAAAAGTGTTTTGTCGACTCCCCTAGGGTTTTGGGGATTTTAGAGTATTTATAGAGGCGGAGGTAGGTTAAGAACCTTCCCATGGGCTCCACTACCCACCAGGGCACGCCGGGTGCCTCTGGCGCGCTTTGGTACCTAGTGGGCCCCACGACCCTCCTCTCGTGTGCTCCTTGGGCTCCCTGGGTGTCTTCTGGTCAAAACAAATCTCCAAAAAAAATTGTGCATTTGAACTTTGTTTGGTATTGATATTCTGCAAAGTAAAAACAAGCAAAAAAAGCAACTGGCAATGGGTACTATGTCAATAGGTTAGTCCCAAAAAATGATATAAAGTTGCTAGTGAATGTATATAAAACATCCAAGATTAATAATATAATAGCATGGAACAATAAAAAATTATAGATACATTGGAGACGTATCAAGCATTCCCAAGCTTAATTCCTGCTCGCCCAGAAGTAGGCAAATGATAAAAACAAAATTTTTGATATGGAATGCTGCCTAACATATTCATCATACATTCTTTTCTTTTGTAGCATGGACATTTGGACTTCAAGTGATTCAAAGTAATAGTCTATAATTTGACATGAAGACATCAATACACAATCATATCAACAAGCAATATCAACGATAAAGAAAACTATCCCTAGCCCATCATGCTCAATCATTGATCCATTAATGAAACACACTCAAATATTGGCTACATCCAATGCACAATTATGACAATGGTGTTCCCTAGTTGGTTCTTTATAAGAGAAGATGGAGACTCAATAAAATTAAAAATTGCATAATAGTAGATAGGCTCTTCGTAGAGGGAAGCAGAGATTTGTAGAGGTGCAAGAGCTCAAGGTTTAAATTGAGAGATAAAATTTGTTTTGAGAGGCATGCTTTTCTTGTCAATGAAAACAATCGAGAATTCCCAATATCTTCCATGCTAGGTAAATCCATGATAGGTAAATCGAAGGCGGTTCCCAAACATAAAATAAAGTTTATACCTATTCCCATCATTCTTTCACAATCCATGGCTAGCCATATCCACGGATGCCTTCCACATCAACACTTTCCAAGGAATTTATTATTGACAACATAAAGTAAAAATAATCATTTCAGAACTGGGCATCCCTATTACCTGGCACACTCTCGTGCAATGATAAGTGAAAAAACACTCATCTTGAGAATAACATACATAGCATGGAAAATATTGGCCACCCCTGCCGCTTCAGGAGTGGTACGGTCACACAAAAAGGAAATTCATTTTGAAAATTAGAGTTAGCACATACAAATTTACTTGGAACGACATGAAAATACCGCATATAGGTAGGTATGGTGGACTCATTTAGCACAACTTGGGTTTAAGGAGTTGGATGCACAAGCAGTATTCCCACTTACTACAAGGAAAGGCTAGCAAATAGATTGATAAGCAACCAACCAAGAAACGAAAACGATCATAAATGAGCATTAAACATAACGAACACTGAATAATGCACCACAAGTAGGATGTAACTTCATTGCATAACTATTGACTTTCGTGCTTGCATGGGCAATCACAAACCTTAACACCAATATTCTTACTAAAGCATAATTACTCACTGAGGGAGTCCTAGACTAGGGGGTGTCCGGATAGCCAAACTATCATCATTGGTCGGACTCCAAAACTATGAAGATACAAGATTGAAGACTTCGTCCCGTGTCCGGATGGGAGTTTCCTTGGCGTGGAAGGCAAGCTTGGCAATACGAATATGTAGATCTCCTACCATTGTAACCGACTCTGTGTAACCCTAGCCCTCTCCGATGTCTATATAAACCGGAGGGTTTTAGTCCGTAGGACGAACAACAATCATACCATAGGCTAGCTTCTAGGGTTTAGCCTCCTTGATCTCGTGGTAGATCTACTCTTGTACTACCCGTATCATCAATATCAATCAAGCAGGAGTAGTGTTTTACCTCCATCGAGAGGGCCCGAACCTGGGTAAAAACATCGTGTCCCTTGTCTCCTGTTACCATCCGCCTAGACGCACAGTTCGGGACCCCCTACCCAAGATCTGCCGGTTTGACACCGACATTGGTGCTTTCATTGAGAGTTCCTCTGTGTCGTTACCTATAGGCCCGATGGCTCCTTCGATCATCAACAACAACTCGGTCCAGGGTGAGACTTTTCTCCCCGGACAGATCTTCGTATTCAGTGGCTTTGCACTGCGGGCCAATTCGCTTGGTCATCTGGCGCAGATTGAAAGCTACGCCCTTGGCCATCAGGTCAGATTTGGAAGTTTGAACTTCACGGCCGACATCCGCGGAGACTTGATCTTCGACGGATTCAAGCCACAGCCAAGCGTGCCGCACTGTCACGATGGGCATGATCTAGCTCTGCTGCCGGACAGTGCCCCGGAGGCCGCACAAGAGTCCGCTCCGACCCTTAACTCGGAGCCGACTACGCCAATCGAGGATGGGTGGCTAGACACCGCCTCGGGGGCTGCTACCTCTACGGCGATGGAGCCGAATATCGACCCTATCCCTTGTGAAGCTCGTGACTCCGAGGTGCCGAACTCCTCGCCGGACTCTGAACCTCCCGCGCCCCTACCAATCCAATCCGATTGGGCGCCGATCATGGAGTTCACCGCTGCGGACATCTTTCAATACTCGCCTTTTGGCGACATCCTGAATTCGCTAAAGTATCTCTCGTTATCAGGAGAGCCCGGGCCGGACTACGGTCAGGGCGGTTGGGATGCGGACGACGAAGAAATGAAAAACCCACCCACCACCCACTCCGTAGCCACTGTCGATGACTTAACCGACATGATAGACTTCGACTCCGAAGATATAGACGGTATGGACGACGATGCCGGAGACAATCAAGAACCAGCGCCCACAGGGCACTGGAATGCCACCTCAACTCATGATGTATACATGGTGGATACACCGAAAGGAAGCGATAACGAGGAACAACGGGACGCAGTGAAGGATAATTCGCTCGAAAAACAGCCAAAACGGCGACGCAAGCGCCGCCCGAAGTCCCACCTCGATAACAACAGCACCCATACAGACCCAGCCGTAGAGCAGGGCGAACCAGTGGACGGTGAACATGCCACCAAGCAACCGTCCGAGCAGGATGAATTGGACGAGCAACCCATCCCCGGCGAAAACAACAGTCCAGATGTTCTCACGCCGGACACATCACCGGAGCATAAGAACCTCCACAAAAGGCTCGTCGCCACTGCAAGAAGTTTGAAGAAGCAGAAGTAGAAGCTCAAAATAGCGGAAGATGTACTCAGAATGAGATGGAGCAAAGTACTCAAGACCGCAGATAAATACGGCGATAGTCATCAAGCAAAGAGCTACCCGAAGTGCAAGTTGTTGCCCGAATTTGACGAGGAGGCCGTAGAGCCCCCACAGTCAAAGAAGAGGCCGCCTGGTCGGATAGATGACCACATGACAAACAAAGAGCGGCAAGCGGCGCCGCACACAAGCCGGCACACGATCCAAAAAAGGATCCTCGCAAAAAGGATGGCCCGGTCAGATCCATCTATGGGCCAAGAAAGAAGGCTCCAGGGAGCAACACAACACGTAGAGTGTTCAAAAATAACGGTACACCTAAATACAGGGGCGCTGCACACCCCCTATGTTTCACCAATGAGGTACTAGATCATGAAATTCCAGCGGGATTCAAGCCCGTAAACATAGAGGCATACGACGGAACAACAGACCCTGGAGTCTGGATTGAAGATTATATCCTACGCATACATATGGCTAGAGGAGATGATCTCCATGCCATAAAATACCTACCCCTCAAGCTCAAAGGGCCATCTCGGCATTGGCTCAAAAGCCTCCCAGAAGATACCATTGGAAGTTGGGAAGAGCTCGAGGATGCATTTCGAGCAAATTTTCAGGGGACTTATGTCCGCCCTCCGGATGCAGACGATTTAAGTCACATAACTCAACAGCCCGGAGAGTCGGCCCGCAAATTCTGGAACAGGTTCCTCACCAAAAAGAACCAAATAGTCGACTGCCCGGACGCCGAAGCCTTAGCAGCCTTCAAACATAACGTCCAAGACGAATGGCTCGCCAGACACCTCGGCCAGGAAAAGCCAAGGACAATGGCCGCACTAACAAGCCTCATGACCCGCTTTTGCATGGGAGAAGATAGCTGGCTGGCAAGATGCAGCACCAGCGACCCGAGTACATCCGAGGTCAGGGATGGAAACGGGAAATCACGACGCAGAAAAGATCAGCGCTGGACTAAGGAAAATGGCCCAAAGAGCACGTCAGTCAACGCCGGGTTCTTAAAGACAACAGTGACGAGCTATCCAACCTAAATAAAATCTTGGACATGATATGTCAAATCCACAGTACCCCCGGGAAGCCTGCAAACCATACCCACAGAGATTGTTGGGTCTTCAAGCAGTCCGGCCGACTTAACGCCGAACACAAGGGGCTCGACACACAAAGCGAGGACAATGACGAACCCCACAAGCAGAGCGCCGGAAAACAAAAGAATTTCCCACAAGAAGTCAAAACAGTAAATTCACTTCAAGTGATAACAAGGAAAAATAGGGCGGCACCTAGTAAAGTGCGCGCCGCACGGTCCACCCCAGCGGAGTCCCGAAACTGGATGTCAAAACCAATTACTTTCGACTATCACGATTATTCCATAAGTATTCGAAACGCAGGATGGACTGCTGTGATATTGGATCCTATAATCGACGGACTACAATTTACACAAGTCCTAATGGATGGCGGCAGTAATATAAACCTGCTATACCAGGCCACCATCCGCAGAATGGGGATAGACCCTACTAAAATTCGCCATAGCAGCACTTCCTTTAAAGGAGTGACGCCAGGCCCTTATGCCAATTGTACGGGCTCCTTACTACTAGAAGTTGTGTTTGGTTCATCCGACAACTTCCGTCGCGAAAAGCTAATCTTCCATATCGCCCCATTTAAAAGTAGCCATCAAGCACTATTGGGACGCGAAGCTTTCGCCCGCTTTAACGCAATACCGCATTACGCGTCTCTTACACTTAAAATGCCCGGTCCACGCGGCATCATCTCATTAAAGGGTAACCTCGAGTGTTCCTCGACCACGGAAGAATGTGAGACTGCCTTGACAGCCACACACTAATCCGGCCTTGCTGATCAAAGCCCCTAAAAACAGGTCATTTAGACCCCGGACACAGTTAGGCGAGTCCGATATAAATAGACAAGGGGCTTCGTAGCCGCGTACCCCTTTACAAGGGGCTGCACGAACGAAGAATGCGAGCCAATAAAGCTCAATTTTATTCATTTTTTAAATGATACTCCTTTTTATATACATTTTTCGCACGATCTTTTTTCAAACTAAGTTCTTCTCTTTTACAGATGAACAATGTGCTACACCCGTCCAGGATACAGCACAACAGAGACACAGGCGCAGACGTGCAGCAGGGACCCGTTGCAAGGATTCTTTTCAGATTAAGACCCTGCGTAAACCTTTTTTACTGTCTCTTGTTGATACACATCCCCCGGTTTCTTACCATAACCGAGGAGGAGGCTGGCGTTTTGCCATCGGCCGCGTCAGAAGATTTCGCGCGTACCTGGACACTAGGGGCTTAGGGCATCGTTCTGCCTGTTTTCATAAAGACCGAATACCTTAGGGAGTGTTCGGCATCTCGAGTTAGGCCTTATATGCATCATCTCCGAATCATGTCTTTGGTCAAATGTTGGGTTTGCCCGGCTCCTGTGTTTTGCTGCCTTATGTTCCATTTTATCGGCTAACGCGGCACCAGGAGAACTACAACGATTGTGCCCCGGTTCGGCCTGGCGAGCACCTTAGTAGAGAAAGCCGAAAACTGACTGTCATGATATAGCGAGAGACTGGTCAACCACTCGATCGACTACCGGAATGTGTAGAATTCCTCCGCTTTGACGAAGGACCGTTTCCCGGTCAGGCACACATGCGCCCCGAATTCGGAGAGCGCGGTGCCCCTAGGGGCTATATCGTAGCCCCACCTTCGAACTCCTATGGCTAAGTGAAAGTGATAAAGCATTATAGTCCGGTTGCCTAGTTTGCTACGCTACCACCTCCTTCACAGGACCAAGACGTTGGATTAAGTGTGAAAATGCGCTTTTTTGCAAGCACCCCCGCACCATGTGCGTGGGGGCTGAAGCCGAAGACTGCCATCTTTCAGGTTATATATACATATACATTAACGGCCGAACATGAGATATTTCAATACTTGAACACACAAGTATAAAAAGACCTTATATTATAAATATGGTTTTACAAATCATACATGTCATTTGAACATAACGTTTTTCGAGCACTGCGACTCTATTAAACGAGCGCCCTGCAGGACTTCCTCAAAATAGTGCTCGGCGGGTAATCGGCTTCTGTCCGAATCCTAGGATGCAACATCGGTGGCGTCCATCTCTGCCCAGCATGTTTTGACACGGGCGAGAGCCATCCGTGCACCCTCTATGCATGCCGACCGCTTAATCGCCTTGATATGCGGCACCGCATCAAGGAATTGCTGCACTAAGCCAAAATAACTCTTCGGCTTGGGCCTTTCCGGCCACAGATGAGGCACGACATCCTTCATGGCAAGTCCGGACAACCTATTCAGCTCAGCCCACTCAGCCAACCGACCGGTTAACGGAAGTGGACGCTCCGGACTATGGAATTGAGACCAAAAAAGCTCTTCCATTTTTTGATCCTTTTGGCTTCGGAAGTGCACGACTGCGTCCACCGCGCTCGCCGCCAAATTAAGATAAGCATCCTCTGCACCCCACAACTGGCCCAACTGAGCATATTTCGGATCCGTAAACTTCCTACGCAGCAGAAAGGGCTTTCCAGCCGCAATGTCTCCGGCCTGACGCAGCTCCTCCTTTATAGCCCTCATTGCAGAGCGGGCATCCTTGGCTTCGGCGGTGGCCTTCTTCAGGTCCTCTTGCCCCGCTCGGCGTTCTCTTTCAAGAACCTCATAGCGGTCGGTAGCATCCTTCAGCTTCACAGCCATTCCGGCCATCTCCTCCCTGCTTCGGCAATGAGCAGCCTTTTCGGCTTTTAGCTCTTCGGCTGCCTTCGAGGCAGCCGCATCACTCTTTCTAGCTTGCTCCTTGGCTCGAGCAAGCTCTGCCCGAAGGTCCTCCATAGCAGCGGCGCCATCTGCATCAAGCATACATGTTGTAAGGCGTGGGCATCAGCTCCCTTACCAGGTGACCGCAGAGAAACCACCTACCTTGTGACTCGTCAAGTCGTTTATTGACCAGCGCGATGTCCGCATCCGCAACATCGAGTTGCCGCTTCAGTTTGGCAACTTCATCAGTCCGGCTGGCCACCGAACGTTCTGCCACTTGAATAGGAAGGGCGACACCTTATAACTGAGATTATGATCCTCGGCACGCTGTCGCTTTTGACCACATACCGAGTCTCAGGGGCTACTATCTATACAGGGCGCACTCTATGTGCAAAACTGTCAAAAGGTATGTCATTTTTACGTACCTCAAACCCCGTCAGTAAACCTCTGACAGCCTCATGCAACCCGCTCTCAGCGGACGAAATCCTTTCAATCACCGTACTCATTAATGTACGGTGATCTTCTGAGATGGACGCCCTCTCAAGCAGATCCTTCAGCTCCTCCGGCCGTACACCAGTTGGTGCCGAACTCTCCGGCCCTGCCGGATTCGGGGAGACCCTCCACAACGACTCCTCTCCATCATCTCCAGACGAAGATCCCCCGAAGAGGAGCTCTACTAAGAAGGGCCGAGATCCGAACTACAATGTAAGAACTTCTGTTAACCTCAGAAATAAAAATAGGGATGTCCCTTATTACAAAACTCCCCTTTTTGTACTTACGGCTCGCTGGAGGGCTGATTCCCTTAGGGAAATAGTGCGGCCGGGGCTTCTCCTGGCGCAGGACCCTCCGATGAAGATTTCTTCCCCTGCTTTGAGGCCTTGGCCTCCAGATCTTCGGAAGCGGTCCTCTTCTCCCCCTGGAGGGAGGGATTCTCGGTCCCCCCTTTCTTGAGAGCCTCCTTAGCAGAGGCGGTAGTTTTCCTGTTTTCCCCTTCCTGGAGGGAGGGATTCTCAGTCCCCCCTCCAGCAACTTGACTAACACGGGATCCGGCGTGGTCTCAGGGAGGGGGGCCGGACACCGTATCAGTTTTGCTTTCTCTATCCACTCCTGTTCAAGGGATAGCTGGTTAAAAGGCAAATCTATGATAAATAAATGGACGGTATGTCCCGACGCAGGACTACTTACTTGAGTATCCGGGCGATTGCAGCTTAGGCCGGCGTCCTCGGTCAAGTCCGAACACATCTCTTGTGATCCGAAGAACAGTTTATACATCTCCACGGGTGTCATACCCATGAAGTGTTGAAGAGCTCGCGGTCCCTCCGGATTGAATTCCCACAGGCGGAGAGGGCGACGTTTGCAGGGCAGAAGGCGCCGAATCAGCATAACCTGCGCCACTACGATCAGATTGATCTCGCTTTCTTGGAGGTCTTGAATGCGGCCCTGCAAAAGTGGCACGTCCTTAGACGGCCCCCAGTCAAGCCCTTTGTTGACCCATGACGCCAGCCGTTGTGGAGGGCCCGAGCGAAAGGCGGGTGGCACCACCTACCTGGTGCCCCTAGGGGCGGTCACATAGAACCACTCCTGTTGCCACGACCCGAGCTCCTCTTGAAAAGAGCCCACGGGCCACGGAGCATCGGCCCTCTTACTTATAACTGCCCCTCTGCACTCTGCCTGTCGCCCCTCGATCATCTTCGGCTCCACGTTGAAGATCTTGAGCCACAAACCAAAGTGAGGGGTAGTGCGGAGGAAGGCTTCGCAGACAACAATGAACGATGAGATGTGGAGGATGGACTCCGGAGCCAAGTCATGGAATTGTAGCCCGCAATAAAACATGAGCCCCCTCACGAAGGGGTCCATCGGGAAGCCTAAACCCCGACGGAAGTGAGACACGAACACGACGCTCTCACCAGGCTTGGGAGTGGGAATGACTTGTCCTTGGGCGGGCAACCTATGCGAAATCTCGTAGGTTAGGTACCTGGCGTCTCTCAGCTTTAGCACATCTTCTTCCGTGACGGAGGAGGGCATCCACCGGCCCTGTAGGTTGGAGCCGGATATTGTCAAAGGTCCGAAGCGCCTGAATCTGGAGCCTTGGGTGTTGGAACTCGGGGCAAGGGGCGGGTTCGATTAAGGATCGAAGAAAAGGAACAGGCCTTGGTCTCATTATAAAGGGGTAGAATACCAAGAGCCGTCCCCGTGACCGTTTGGAACTCGCCTTCGATGGAGGGGGCACGGCAACGGGCGCGGTTGGGTTACCCATGTCCGTATTGATGAGAATCAAAGAATAAGGGGACACGATCTATGCTTCGACAAGACGTGCCAAGGAAACCGCTTCGCTAAACGCGCAGAGCTGGAATAATAAAAACGATTCGAGTAAAGGCTTGGTTGTGGTGCGACGTCATGCCACAAAATACATCACCAGATTGAACTTGTGTAAATATTATTCTCTCTACGGTGGTATGTGGAATTTATTTTGCAGAGCCGAACACTATCCTGGCGTTCACAATCTTCTATGAATTATTCGGAGGAGGAACCCACCTTGCAATGCCGAAGACAATATGCTCGCCGGACTCGTCGTCATTGAAGCCTGGTTCAGGGGCTACTGAGGGAGTCCTGGACTAGGGGGTGTCCGGATAGCCAAACTATCATCATTGGTCGGACTCCAAAACTATGAAGATACAAGATTTAAGACTTCGTCCCGTGTCCGGATGGGACTTTCCTTGGCGTGGAAGGCAAGCTTGGCAATACGGATATGTAGATCTCCTACCATTGTAACCGACTCTGTGTAACTCTAACCCTCTCCGGTGTCTATATAAACTGGAGGGTTTTAGTCCGTAGGACGAACAACAATCATACCATAGGCTAGCTTCTAGGGTTTAGCCTCCTTGATCTCGTGGTGGATCTACTCTTGTACTACCCATATCATCAATATCAATCAAGCAGGAGTAGGGTTTTACCTCCATCGAGAGGGCCCGAACCTGGGTAAAAACATCGTGTCCCTTGTCTCCTGTTACCATCTTCCTAGACGCACAGTTCGGGACCCCCTACCCGAGATCCGCCGGTTTTGACACCGACACTCACCAACATGACTCACATATTACTATCTCCATATCGCGAAACTATTGCAAGGAATTAAGTTTTGATATCCAATGATCTTCATGAAAGTTTTTATTATATCCCACTTGAACATCTATCTTTTGGGACCAAATGCATATTTAAAGCAAATTGCCATTGCTAATAACAAGCTCTCAAATAAATTTAAGTGAAGAATGAGAGCATACATATTTCTTCAAAATTTTCACCTCTCAAAATAATATAAGTGAAGCATGAGAGGATTTCTTCAAAATTTTACTAACCCTCAAAATGATCTAAATGAAGCATGAGAGCATATTTCTTCAAAAATATAACAACCACCATGCTCAAAAAGATATAAGTGAAGCACTATAGAAATTCCATAGCTCAAAATATTTAAGTGAAGCACATAGAGCAATTCTAACAAATCATAGCATCATTATGGCTCTCTCACATAGATGTGTCCAGCAAGGATGATTGTGACAAACTAAAAATCAAAACAAGCAAATATTCATATGACACAAGACGCTCCAAGCAAAACTCATGATATGTGTGAGGGAAATATGCCCTAGAGGCAATAATAAAGTTGTTATTTATATTTCCTTATATCATGATAAATGTCTATTATTCATGCTAGAATTGTAACATCCCAATTTTCAATTTGGATGTTATACATAGATCATCATATGCATATCATATTTTATTCTTGCATTTTGGTTGAGATCCTAGAAATCTTAAGCAACTCAAGGACCCAAGGAGAGAGTTGGAGGTTTCACAAAAATCATATTTCAATTTATTTCAAATTTGAAGAAAGGATCAATTTGATTTTATTATTTTTCTCTCCAATTATTTCCAATACTAAAAATAAATGAGAGAAGATAATATGACTTCTTCAAATTAAGAGAAATGTTGGAGAAAGAATTTTAAAATCAAATTATGATTTTTCTTGCATTTTATCTGCTAATTTATTTCAATTAGAAAAATATGCATTTTCGAAAATTGCATTTTTAGGCCAGAAAAATGTTCACTTTGTTCTATATATTTTATTTAGACGGTGAAAATTGTTTTTGGTATTTTTATATTTTATTAGGATTTTTTCTTTGGCCGAATTTTTTTAAAAAAAATTCCTTCGCCCGACTAGGCCAAAGGCCTAGCCGAGCCGGCCCGGCTCCCGCGCGCCGCCTTCCTCCCGCACGCCGTCGTGCATGGCACGGATGCCGAGGGGAGTCCGAGCCGGACACCACCCGCGTCGGTCCCTTCCCCAAGCCGCCGCCCCCCGCCCCTTAAGTACCGCCGCCGCCGCACCCTCTCCACCCCGTCCCGAGCCGCCGCCACTGCTAGCCACCGTCGTCGTGGCTCGCTTGCGCGCCGCCGCCGCCTGCTGCTGTTGCGCTGCCGTCCGCCGCCGCCGCACCGCACCGCCGCCGTCTGTCGTTGCCGCCCCTCCGTGGCACCTCGCTGGAGCCCCGTCTCGCTGCCGAATCTCGCCATCGTCGAAACTGGTAGAAAACCGCCCCGGTACTCCGGTTCGTTCTTTTTTTGTTTTTTGTTTTATATCGGTTTTGTTTTTCGGAGTTCGCTAATTAGCGAACATTCACTCGAACATCTCCTTTCGTGAACGTTTTCGTTCGTTTGACTCTGTTAGCGAATGCTCGTTCGTTAGTCTTTTTCTTTTTATTTTATTTTCGGCCAGGGACCTATCCGAGATTATTTCTGTCGTGAATTAGCCCCTGATCTTTAAACTAGCATAACTTTTTACTCGTTTATCCAAATTAGATGAAACCAGCGCCAAAATCTTCGTATTGTTCTGTTCTTTCCAGATAACTAACTTGAACATGGTTTTGGTACTGTAAAATTGGAGTTTAGTCCAGATTAGTAAACGATCTTGTTTCGTTCGTATTTTGAGTTTCGTTGCTCCATTTGAGTTGAATCTTTTTGTAAATCGTAGCTAATCACTTGTACCTACTGCCAAGATCTAATTCACATGTTAATAATTCTGTTAGGTTTTGACTCTTGTTAGTTTAAGCCGGTTGCTTGTTTGTCTTCGATTTGGATCTTTTCTCGGTTTTTCTCGTGTTTCGTTTGAGTGATTGCTTATGTATGCTATTGTTTGTGTACGCTAGATTACCTCGAGTGCGAAGCTTGTTACTACCTCTAGAGTTTGCAGATCATCAGCAAGGAAAGTTACACTTTGATCGTACTCTTTTATACCCAGTTTTTACTATGCATTAGTTTTTCCCCTCAAATATTTGCATCAGTAGGATTGGGAACATCTGGTTTTAGTTGTAGTGCTTGAGGTAGGAACCTAATACCTCTTGATCACCCCGGGAATATATGTTATGCTTATTATTGCTTAGCCATGCACATAGATGGGGGTTGGATCGTGATTTCACACATGGAAGTTTAAGAGTTATTTAATCTTGGATAACATTAAGGTGGCAACTTTAATATACATCTGGGTGGATTGGTTGAGGCACCTGGGGAACCCAGTGTTGCTTGTTTTTGGAAATCCAGGAGGACCCATGTGATTATCCTATGGAATGGCACCCAGGCTCAAAGGGATCATAAGATTATTCATGCTAGAAACTACCGTGTGCAGCCACAGGCCATTATGGGCTCTGGCATAGTTGAGTAAGTTGTGTGAGCTCTTGAAGAGGTAGACTAGTAGATATAGGGGAAAGTAGGATGGTACTGTCTACCCGGAGTAGAGAGTTAATGCTTCAGAAAGGCTATGTCTCGATCATCCGATCATGGATGCGGTCGAGTCTTGTGGGGAAAAGTGCGCAAACCTCTGCAGAGTGTATAAACTAATCATGGTTAGCCGTGTCCCCGGTGATGGACATCTTGAGTATCTAGTACTTGAATCTGTTGATGTGATATCATCACGTTACTTTAATAAATTATGATGTTGGGTTAATGACGATACTTGTCGGGGGTTGGGTGCGACATATGCCAATGGATGGCTTATCATGGTGGGAGCGAGTAGAACGTCGCCGGTGCCTAGAAGCGGGATAAGATGTAGACACGAACGCCGGCATACTTTACCTAGGTTCGGGGCTCTCCTAGGAGATAACACCCCTAGTCCTGCTCTGCGGGGTCTTCGCATGATCACTGAGGCGCAAGTGATACAATGGTGCTCCTTGAGCTGTGTGCTAGAGGCAGAAGGAAGCAAGGCTAGCTCTCCTGCTCTAGGGGGTGGCTAGTCCTAATGGAGTGGGAACCCTTTGCATGGGTGGCCTGGGGGTTTATATAGGCCTACCCCCCATGGGTACAATGGTAATCTGGTCGGCTGCTGGGCCAGGCTGTCAGTGTTTTCAGCCTCCGGCTTCTCCGCCGACCGCAAGGGCCCGCCGCCTGTTTGGTGGCTAATCACTGTAGTCGTGTTGTTGGTGACGGGGGCTTGGTCATCCTAGCGTGGCTACAGTCCCACCGCCTGGTGGGAGGATACTGTAGCCACACCTGGTCTTATCAGCTTAATCGCGTGCTCGCCTCGGGACAAGGGACGACCGCCTGCTGGAGGCCGGCCCCTCTCTAATCCGCCTGGTTGAGCTTCCGCCGTCTTCCTTGGGGTCACTACCCGATAGGGCCCACCTCTGGCAGGCTGTACCGACGGGCCGTCATGGGTGACAGGGATTCGCCTGCCCGGAGCGACGTCAGGGTAGATACGGCACAGTGCTCCGTCGTGCGGAGATCTCCGTCTGTACGGAGCACTGTAGCCACTCCCGTCTCGAATGTGGGAGGCGTTGTTCCTCACTGTAGCCATGCTTTGACTTGTACTCTCGATGGAAGCTCGGCCGCCCCGTAGTCATGAGGTGGCCGCCTACCCGTTGCCGCCCTCTCTGGAGGGCGGCCGCCAGGAGCTGGCCACTCGGAGCGCCGTAGTCTTGGGTCAGCCGACCTCTGGCAGCCGGCCGCTGAGCCCGCCGGCCCCAGAGGGCGGAGTTTCAGCTTGGGGCCCGGCTAGGCGGAGCTGGCCCAAAGTCTTGGTAAATCTAGGGACTCGGGTGAGCCTACCCGTGGCCCATTACTCCGACAGTAGTCCCCAAAGCCGGTGATGCGTCGTGGTCGAGGGGCCGCGAAGTCTCAGCGGCTTCCCTCCTCACCGTGCTCCGGGAGAATGTCGATCCGTCTTGTGGCTAGCCGACTGCTGAAGCCGGCTTCGCCCAGGCGGAGCTATGCGGCTGATTTTGAACTTCAAGGCGGGAAATAGGTGGCGTGCCTGCTAAGCTTCCTAGGCAGCCGCCCGCCACGGGCGCGCCATGCGGCGCACGTCAGCTTGGCCAGCCTGCCACCCCACACTCTGGACGAGACGTGACAAAGGGCCGGGCCCGCCACTACCATGCCTCGGCAACCGGGCGGATTTACTGCGCCGAGGGAGACGGTAGCCGTTCCCCACGATCATTTACGATGTGGTAAATGCGCGCGGGAAATGGGGGTCGGGGGAACATGGGCGCAGTCAATCCCACGACCCCACGTCCTGTCCCCTCGGCTTCACAGCCCGGGCGCTATAAGTAAGGAGGGGGGAAGGTGCGGCAAAGATCCTGCGCCACCTCCTACTCTTCTTCTTCTTCCTCTCATCCCTCGCTGCTGCTGCTGCCGTAGCACCGCCGCTGTTGCCCACCGCCAACGCGCTTCCCCTCTCCGCGCCGCCAGCCGGAGCCATGGGCGACTGGGATGGATCGACGGTGATCGAGGAACACATCTCCTTCTTCCACGACACGCGTCGGATGCCCAGCGCGGCCTTTGTCAAGGCGCGGGTGCCCCTGGAGACGAAGACCTCACCGGCACGCAGGAAGGCGAGCGGGTCATCTTCTGCTCGCATTTCCTGTGCGGCTTCAGCCTCCCGGTGAGCGACTTCTTCCGCGCCTTCCTCAACTTCTACAATCTTCAACCTCACCACCTTACGCCCAACATCGTGACTCTGCTCTCCGCCTTCATCACGGCGTGCGAGGGCTACCTCGGCATCCTCCCCACAATCGAGCTGTGGGAGCACTCTTCTATGGAAAGCTCGGTACCTCCACCAAGGAGATGGCGGCCGAGTGCGGGGGCTTCGTCGCCATGCGCCGGCCGGCAAAGCGGAACGCCTTCCTCGTCATCAATATGGCGCAGTCAGTGAAGATGTGGCAGCAATCCTATTTCTACGTCGAGAACGTGGACCCTGCTGCCGACTTCCTCAACCTGCCGGCCTACAAGGCCCCCCCACCAGAGCTTGCGTCTCATGGAAGTACAAGCCGAAGCCAGTCTCGGCGGACGCGGCGGCCGCCATCGGCCGACTCCGAGTGCTCCAAGAGTCGGAGGGCCTTGTGGCCTCCGACCTCCTCGTCGCCTTCGTGGCGCCGGGTCCTCCCGCTCCAGAGCCGCCCTCATCCGATCTTCCGGATGGGCGGACGCCATGATCCGTGCCGGCTGTGCACGAAGGGGATGCCGCCTGCTGAGGTCTCGCGAATGGTGAACGAGATCTCCGACCTCAAGATGTCGGAGAAGGAGTGGCGGTACGGGAAGCGGCCATACTCCCGCCACAACCCGCTTCCTGCTTTAAGTCTCTTCACTTTGTCCTTTGAACTGTTTCCTTCAGGTTGGTTCCTCTTTATGACGCTGCCCTTTCTTGGTTGCCGATTTATTTGTCCGAGGCGACGGCCGCCCTCCTGGGGCCGGGTGATGCCCTCCAGGCGGACAGGGCTGAGAGTGATTTGGATGACCCCGACTTGGGGGCGGCTGCCCTGGCTGACGATGCGACAGGAAGCGGTGGCAGGGCGGACGAAGGTAGTGGAGCAGGCGGCTCCGAGGGAGGCGGCGGCGTGGAGGCTTGGCCTGATGACGATGATGACGAAGACGAGCCGCGCCCTGCCCGGAGCTCCGCCGCAACCGGAGCCGGCCCCTCTTCTGGGCCGCCCGCCCCAGGAGGCAAGTGCAAGCGGAAACAAGGCTCGACCCTGTTCGGCAGCGCCCCAAAGAAGCCCAAGAACCCGGCCGCGGCAACCAGGCAGAAAGAAACCATGGCCAAGGCGACCCAATATCAGAGGCAGCCGAAGGTGCCAGTTATGGTGTCGGCGTAAGCATCATTCCCTTACTCCTTGTCTTTTCATCAATCTGGCGTGAAAGCCTTCTGACTTGTCTTCTTGTTTCAAGGCCCCGCTAACCCTCGAGATGTCGGGCGCGGCTCGGTCCTTAGGTCGGCAGCGACCTCCTCGACCAGTCGGTGCATCGACCCGGCCGCCGACCTCCGGGAGGCGACAGAGCGGAATGTGCAGGAGGCGTGCGATGAGGCGGAGGCCGACCGCCTGGCCAAGGAGCAAGCGGCCTTGTCTGCCGAGAGGGCGCTGGCGCAGGCGGAAGTCTAGGCCGCGGAGAAGGAGCGGTTCGCGGAGGCTGCCCGCCGCCAAGAGCCGCTACTCGTGGCCCCCCTGAACACTGTGCCGCCTCCGCCTGATTTTGAGGTGATGGCCGGAGGAGCCAGCGGCGACTACCCGATCCGGGAGCAGGGGGCGGCGATGTAGCCACGCCGGACGTCTTTGTGCCACCGCCCCCGCCCCCGCCACCTCCGCTAGCCAGCGAGCCATGGGACAAGCAGCCGGTGACGCCGCCGGTGCCGCCAGTCGACAATACGGTGGTGACGGTCCTGGTTCCTTTGGTCGGCATCCCCACGCGCCGCTATCTGGAGAAGGCGGCCTCAGCACCGCGGCCACAGGAGATCGGCGCCACGAGCTCGTCGGCCCCCGACACCAAGGCGACCAGCGCCGCGCCCGTGGGGTGGATACACGGGGGCGGGACTGGCGCCCTGAACCAAGCGTCTCTTGTCGTCCAGGCCAAGCTTCGGGCGGAGGCGGAGGCGCTCAAGCGCTACAACGAGGCTTACTTGGAGTCGCGCACCGCCATCCGGGTAAGTTGTCTTTTGTTTTTTTCTTTGAATGATCTTCTTTGCTTCTCTCGTGGGGGCACGCAAGCACACCCACTGGGTGTAGTCCCCAAGTTCCGGGCCGGCTGCTGAGCAGGCGGGTCGGAACTTTATCTTGCAATTGCTCGACTGCTAATTTCATCCGATGCCTCTCCTGTAGGATTATCACAACCTCCGCGCGACCGCCTACAACTCCAAGGTTCGAGAGCTGGAGGTGCAGATGGCCCATCTGGCCGAAAGCCGGCGTAAGTTTCTATCTTTTTTCTTCGCGGGGGCGCGCTGGCGCACCAGGGGCTGTAGTCCCCGAGGTTCGGGCCGAATCTCCTCAGTTGTCTTTTTCCCTTGTCAACTACTTCTTTTCCGCGGGGGCGCACTAGCGCGCCCTCGGGCTGTAGTCCCCGAGGTTCGGGCCGACTGCTGAGTAGTTGGGTCGAATCTCCTCGGTTGTTTCTTTCCTTTGTCTTGTCCGCTTGACTGATGCCTTCTTTTCTTTCTTTCTTCAGAGGCCAATGCCGACCTGCAGCAGCAGCTGGGCGAAGCCAAGACCGCCCTGCGTGGCAAGGAGGCGGAGTGCAGTAAGCTGGCGGAGGAGCGGGACCGCCTGGTCGCCCAACTTGCTGAACAGGCGGAAACCCTCAAGGCGGCCCAGCTGAAGGCGGAGACGACGGAGACCAGCCTCCTTGCCGAGTTTGAGCTCGAGCGCTCTGCCTAGGCCGACAAGGAGGCCCAGGTGATGGCCTGCTTCGGCAGCATCAAAGACTTGATCGATGGTAAGCCCTATTCTCTTAGTTTCTTGCTTTGAGTTATCAGCCCTTGCTTATAGCCTTGGCCTTTTTCTTCTTCTGCTCGGACAGACTTCTTCCCGGGCCATTCTGTAGCCGCGACCCAGATGATCGAGGCCCAGCGCGAGGAGCAAAGGACAGAGGGTGCGCAGATCGCTGCTGATGCCCCCTGGACCCTTGGTGAACAGGTCCTCAGCATTCAGGCCCAGCTTCGGCCTGCTTACCGCTTGCTACGCCGCCTGCAGCGCACCGGAGCCCAGGCGGTCTCCGCCCTCTGGCCAGGCTTGCCGGCTCTGTGCACCCCAAGTCGGACTACCGACTGGCTGGAGGTGGCGGCCGGCCGCCTGGAAGCCTGGAAAGGCTCAGCAGCCCGGGCAGGGGCGTGTCGGGCCTTGGAATTCATCAAGGCGTGGTACCCTGGGCTAGATCTAGCCCAGTTGGACATGTTCCGACTAGAGGCGCAGGAGGAGCTGGCGGCGGTGGAAGCTGAGCTTGTCAGCAGGGTAGCGGCGATCGCCGACTTCACCGACACCAGCGTCTTCGTCCCGGAGGTGGTCGAGGAAGGCGGCAAAGCTCCGCACGAATGGCTTGGGCTAAACCCAGAAGATAGCGAAGACTCAGCTGAAGTCATCGACTCCAGCGACAAAGGGGAAGACGGGAAGGAGGAAGAGGAGGAGGAGGAGGAGGATGAGGAAGACGAGAGCGACGTCGACCTGCCGGAGGTCGGGGCGGACGGTCAGCCCCAACCTGACCGGGCCTCAAGCAACGAGCTGCGCACCAAGGAGCCGGCTGCTACTAGAGACGGCCAGGCGGGGACCGACCAGCCACCCGTTCCTCCGACGGGTGCCACCGACTCCGTCCTCCGGTCCTCCACCGTCCCACCTGCTGCTGGTGATTCCTCTGCTTAGACGGAGCTGCCTGCCGTGCCAGGTGGCACAGCCGACTCCAGCGTTCAGCCGGAGCCCTTGGCCACGCCATCCGGCACCGTCCAATGGGATCCTTCTGCCGTGCCATCCGGTGCCGCCCAGCCGGAGTCCTCTGCTGCACCAACCGGCGCCGTCCAGCCGGAGTCTTCTGCTGCTCCTTAGGATTTTATCTGTTTTCTACTTGCTACTCTGAACACTTTGGTTAAATTCGCACAATTCCACCCTCGGGGTGTATATCAAACTCAGTTTGAATGCCGGCCAGAGGCCTTTTATCCATGTAAATATTTTATCATTGCTTATGCTTGCTGTGTCGACCTCCAATCTTATTTTTCCTTTTTCTCCTTGTTTTTTTCCTTTGCCGCCGACCCTTTGGCATTGCTTTCACCAACCAGGCGGCCGTTCTGCGGATCGTGGCTGGTTTGAGCACTCTAGCCATTTGTGAGGGGGGCTAGGACTTAGCCATTCAGAGCTTTGGGTAGTAAGGTGGAGGCCGGCCATCTGGCTGCCAAGCAGCCAGACGGCTAGGTGCGATGCCGCCTTCTACTATATGCGCTTTCTTCCTTGGTTGTGTTTTTTTTCTTGTGGGGCACTTCTTTGCAACCTTTGCCCGCCATGCAGTCGCTCTGCGAGCTGTGGCTTCTGACAAAGGAAGTTTTTGGTGCCGGCACACTACTTGTCCGGCTGCAGGAGGCGGCATATTGTAGAAGGCGGCGAGGCTCCGGGCCGACTGGTCGAACCCGGCGCTAGGCGGAAGAAATAGACTATACATTCTCATAGGCATGACACTTATCATATAGATAAAAGAGGGCAGTCCCCGAGCTCTTCTCGGGGGATCCGGAGTCTTTATACATAGTACAAAAGGTAGCGTGATACATACTGCTTTCAACTGTAATACCTTCGGAGGAGGTTTGCGTTCCATGGCCTCTCTGTCTCTTTGCCTGAATCATCCCTCTTACGCGCTCTGGGCTTCTGGGCATCGATCAGATAGTAGTCATCATTGCCCAGTACCTTACTGATGATGAAAGGGCCTTCCAAAGGTGCCGAGAGCTTGTGCTGTCCGGCTATTCGCTGGATCAGCCGGAGCACAAGGTCTCCCTCCAGGAAGGATCTTGGCTTCACCTTGCGGTTGTAGTATCGGTGCAGACTTTGCTGGTAGATGGCCGACCGGCTGAGTGCCAACTGCTGGCCCTCGTCCAGCAAGTCGATGCCGTCTTCTCGTGCCTCCTTGGCGTCCGCCTCGGTGTACATGGTGACTCTTGGGGAGTCAAACTCAATATCCGTCGGGATGACGGCTTCGGCACCATAGACAAGGAAGAAGGGCGTGAAGCCCGTTGACTTGTTTGGAGTTGTGCAGGCTCCAGAGGACGGCCGACAGCTCGTCGAGCCAGCAGTCGGCCGAACGCTCCAGAGGCTCGACTAGTCGGGGATTGAGGCCGGACAAAATTAGGCCGTTTGCACGCTCCACCTGGCCGTTTGACTGTGGGTGGGCAATGGACGCTAAGTCTAGGCGGATGCCCTGTGTTGCACAGAAACGAGCCAAGGCTCCCTTGGCGAAGTTGGTGCCGATGTCGGTGATGATGCTGTGTGGGATGCTGTATCGTGTGGTGATGTCGGCGATGAAGGTCACGGCAGTCGGCCCATTCAGCTTCTTGATTGGTTTTGCCTCTATCCACTTGGTAAACTTGTCCACAGCAACCAGCAAGTGAGTTATGCCACCGCGGGCCGTCTTGAATGGTCCCACCATATCCAGTCCCCATATAGCAAAGGGCCAGGCTATGGGGATGGTCTTGAGTGTAGAAGCCGGCAGGTGTGGCTTGGAGCGGAACCTCTGGCACCATTGACACTTCTGAACTAGCTCTTTGGCCTCTTCCAGGGCAGTTGGCCAGAAGAACCCGTGGCGGAAAGCCTTGGCCACAAGTGATCTTGAAGCCGCGTGGTGGCCGCACTCGCCCTGGTGGATATCTCTGAGTATTGCTTGGCCTTGGTCCGACTCCACACACCGCTGATAAACTCCTATGATGCTTCGTTGCACCAGCTCTTTGTTGACTATGGTGTAAGCCGCAGCTCGCCTCTGCACTTGTCGGGCTAAGATTTCATCGGTTGGCACCTCTTTATTCACCAAGAACTTGAGGATTGGTTGGGCCCATGAGGGCGCCGCAATTTCTTCGACTGCGACTACTGCAACTTGAATGAGGGCGGTTGGGCCGGGAGGCGGCGGGTTCGCAGCAGATTCCGCCTGCTGTGCTCGAGAAGACCCCGGGCCGACTGCTGAAGTCCCCGGGCCGGGTTCTGAAGTGCCCGGGCCGGGCGCGGCTGTAGCAGTCCCCGAGCCGCCTGTCGAAATCCCCATGCCGGCCTCTGGGGTCGCCAAGTCAGATTCGACTGCTTCGGGGGGGCACAAAGATGGAGTCTGAATCAGGAGATGGCTTGACAGACGGCTTCAGAAGGCGGCGTAGGGCGACGCCGGCAGGTATTGCTTGTTGGGGGGAGCCAATCCGTGCCAGGGCATCTGCTTGCTTGTTGTCATTTCTTGGCACGTGAAGGAACTCGCACCCATCGAAGTATCCGCTGAGTTGCTGCACGAGGAAGCGGTAGCTTGCCATGTTTGCATCCTTGGCGTCCCAGTCACCTGACGACTGCTGGACCACCAAGTCGGAGTCAACATAACACATGATCCGGTGAATGCCGAGTTCCTTGGCAAGTCGGAGCCCGTGTATGAGTGCCTCATACTCTGCTACGTTGTTGGAGGCGGCGAAGTGGACTTGCGACACGTATTTGAGCTTGTCACCCTTGGGAGAGGTGAGGATGACGCCGGCTCCCAGACCAGTGCGCATTTTTGAACCATCAAAATGCATCCGCCAATGAGTGGAGTCTGGTACAGGCGGCAAATATTGGGTCTCGGCCCAGTCGACGAGGAAGTCGGCCAACACTTGCGATTTGATGGCAGTGTGAGGTTGGTAGTAGATGGTGTAAGGGGCAAGATCAATCGCCCACTTGGCCACTCGGCCAGAAGCATCCCGGCTTCCAATAATCTCAGCAAGCGGGGCTATGCAGACGACAATTATTGGGTGCTCTTGAAAGTAAGGCTTCAGCTTCTTGGCGGCAAAATGCACGCCATAACACATCTTCTGGTAGTGAGGGTAGTTTTGCTTGGAGAAGGACAATACTTCGCTCAAGTAATACACCGGTCTCTAGACCGGCAATGCTTTGTCCTTCTCCTTGCGCTCTACTACCATGACTATGCTGACAACCCGACTGGTGGCTGCAATATAGAGGAGCATGGGCTCCTTCTCAGTCGGAGCCGTCAGGACAGGCGGGGTCGCCAACATCTTCTTGAGTTGGAGAAATGCTTTGTCTGCCTTGTCGTTCCACTCGAGAAAAGTGGTCTTCTTCATGAGTTGGTACAGGGGAAGAGCCTTCTCGCCCAGCCAACTGATGAAACGACTGACTGACGCCAGGCAGCCGGTGAATTTCTGCACGTCCAGCAGTCGCGTGGGCACTTTCATCATCTCAATTGCCTTGATCTTCACGGGATTGCACTCTATGCCGCGCTCTGAGACCAGGAAACCAAGAAGTTGGCCGGTTGGTACTCCAAAGACACATTTCTCTGGGTTGAGCTTGATCTGGAATCGGTGCAGGTTTTCAAAGGTCTCCTTGAGCTCCTCTAGCAGAGTGCCACGCTTCTCCGTCTTCACCACCACATCATCCACATATACATGGGCATTTCTGCTGAGTTGCTTGAGGAGGCACTTCTGCATGCAACACTGAAACGTGGCGCCTGCGTTTCTAAAGCCGAACGTCATGGTTAGGTAGCAAAAGGCTCCAAATGGCGTGATGAAGGCGGTCTTTAGCCTACCGGCCGGGTTCAGCTTTATCTGGTGATAACCTGAGTATGCATCCAGAAAACTCAACAGCTCGCATCCGGCTGTGTAGTCTATTACTTGGTCTATCCTTGGTAAAGCAAACGGATCTTTGGGGCAGGCCTTGTTGAGGCTTGTATAGTCAATACACATACGCCACTGCTTGTTCTTCTTCAATACTAGGACTGGGTTGGCCAGCCACTCTGGGAAGAATACTTCCACGATGAATTCGGCTGCTAGGAGCCGGGCTATCTCTTCTCCAACAATTCTTCCCTTCTCTTCTAACAGGCGGCGCAAGGGCTGCTTGACCGGCTTGGCGTCAGGTCGGACATGTAGCTTGTGCTCGGCGAAATCCGTCGGAACACCTGGCATGTCTTTGGGGGACCATGCGAAGATGTCCCGATTCTCACGAAGGAAATCGACGAGCTCGCCTTCCTATTTGCTGTCAAGGCCTGTGCCTACGACAGCGTGCCTCTCCGGGTGCTCTGGGTCCAAGGGTATTTTCTTTGTTTCCTTGGCTGGCTTGAACGAGCCCTCGGCCTCCGACTCCTAGGGTGTGGGTGACATTTCTGGCTTCTTGCCTGCCAACGCCACCACCCGGTCAAGGAGCCGCTTCTCAGCTGCAATCACGAGGGATTCGGCCAGCCGGCTGCTATCTGCGGCACAAGCGATTGACTTCTTGTAGTCTCCGACCACTGTCGGGATCCCCTTGGTACTCGGCATCTTCATCTTGAGGTAGGCGTAGTGGGGGACTGCCATGAATTTGGCCAGAGCAGGCCGGCCTAGCAGTGCATGGTAGGGGCTCTGAAGGTCCACCACTTCAAACCAAACTGGCTCTTGGCGAAAGTGATTCTTGTCTCCGAAGAGGACATCAATCTGGGTCTTGCCGATTGGTGAGCAGGAAAGGCCAGGGACTATGCCATGGAATACAGTCCGACTAGGGACGAGCTATTTCTGCTAGATTCCCAACTTCTCCATTGTATCGCGATACAGGATATTGATGTTTCTGCCGCCATCTATCAAGACTCTGGAGAAATGAGCTGCTCGCCTCTCCGTTGCAAGGGTCGCTTCTAGGACCAGGGCGTATGAGCCAGTGGAAGGCATCACTTCCGGGTGGTCGGCCCTGCTCCAACTGATAGGCTTCTCGGAACAATGCATGAACTCTGGAGTGTTAGAGGCCACTGCCTGCACTTCTTGTTAGTGTTGCCGTCTGTTGCGTCTGTCGTCGGCCACGCTGGTAAACACAACATAGGCTCCGTGTTCCTCCGGGTACTCATCTTGTATGGCGCCGACTGGTCGGGCCACCGGCTGCTGGGGCTGAGGAGGCAGCGGTCTGGCAGGCGGAGGAGGCAGGAGTCCATCTCCCTTGGCAATTCTGGTGAGCCAGTGACACTTCCGAGTGGTGTGGTTGGACGGCTTCGCGCCGCTATGGAACTTGCAGGGTGCATCCAAGGTTTCCTTGTAAAAGAAGGCATGCAACCAATTGGACTTGCCGCCCTTCTGCCGCTTGGGGGCTGGCTGCCCTTCTGGCTGCTGATCCTCGACCGTTGCCACCTGCCGGCTGGTGGAAGCCGGCTGGGTGGCCTTCCTCTTGTTATCACCTGGTTGCTGTCACTGACTGGTGTCACCAGCCAGAGTCCGAGGGGCCTAAGGTGCCACCTTGCCGGACGCGTCAACCAGGATTTCCGCCTTCATGGAGGAATCGGCCGTGGCATGTTTGTCGGTGATGACCAGCAGCTCATCGAGGGTCTCGGGCTCGTCACAGAGGAGTCGGTGCTTGAGGAGGGTGCCCTCTCGGCACCCGGCAGTGAAGTACTCGATCACTTGCACCTTTTGCACGCCTTCGCAGGAATTGCGCAGCTCGATCCAGCGCGTGAGGTAGTCGCGGGTCGACTCCGTGGGCCCTTGGACGCACAAGAAGAGCTGTCGGGGCTTGGGAGCCCGCTTGTAGGTGCTGGTGAAGTTGCGGATGAAGACCTCAGTGAAATCAACCCAACTGTTGATGCTGTGGGGCTTCAGGCTGTTGAGCCACGTCCGGGTAGTGCCTTGAAGCATGAGCGGGACGTACTTCACGGCAACGCGCTTGTTGCCGTTTGCTATGCTGATGGCTATGGAGTAGTCGACCAGCCAGTCCTCCGGCTTCACGGAGCCGGTGTATTTGGGCGTGTCTCGTGGGAGGGTGAACCCCTTGGGGAAGGGCTCATCGCGGATTCGGGGGCCGAAGCAGGGCGGGCCCAGCGCATCTTCTTCTTTAAGTGTCAGTGATCGGTTGAGACAATCGATCCGATGGCGAGCATCATTCTCTCCGACTCACTCTCGGCAGCCAAGGTGGTCGCTGAGTGTCGGATGCGTGACACGAGGCGGAGTGGGGTCCCTCGCTCCACAAGGCGGGGGAGGCGGCAGGTCGCCTTGCCGCTCTACTGCACGAGGGCGGCCTTCCTTGTCCCGCTCGATGGAGATGCGTGTCCAACTGCGGCTAGCAGCCGGCTCATTGCCCTTCCCTCCATGGGCGCCGCCAGTCGGTGTCCGGGAGGTCGCCCCATGATCTCGGTGTGGGGGCGGCTCGTTGTTTTGTCCGGCTGGGACTTCAGCGCAGCAGGCGGCCTCGTGCTGTGCGGCAGCCGCGTCCAGGAGCTGCTGGACTCGCTCCATCATGTGGCGGAGCTCGTCGCCATTGTACTTGTTTAGCTCATCCTTTACCGCCTGAGGGGCCCGGATGTTCTCTGCAAGCGTGGTGTAGACGGGGCGCTCTGCCTCGAACATGCTGGCGATGGTCGCGCCATGCTGACGAACCGTGCCGAGGCGGCTAGGCCCCTCAGGAGCCGGTGTGGCGCCTACGGCCCGGTCCATCTCGCGCCGATAAGCGTCCGAAAGCCAGCGCATGCTGGCTAGGCGGCCATCACTCTCGATAAGCTGGAGGCAGCGCGCCTCCAGCACCTCAGCATCCGCGCCCTCGGGAATGGGCGCCGTGAGGTCGCGCAAGGTGGCCTCGAGGGGATCTTGAGCACGCCCATCCGAGTGCTCCTCGTTGTTGATGACGAGCACCTCCGTGACATTGCTCCCGCTGTAGTACTCGCGAGGAGGCGGCTCATCGTAGACCACCACGTTGGTGGGAAACGCGTCGAGCGACGCCATGTCGGAGTCGACGATCATCGGATCGGTCGAGCCGATGGACTCCAAGTCCACAGCAGGCTCGTTGGTGATGTGGAGCTGGTCGAGGACGCCGGCGAGACGGCTCTCAGGGCAGCTTGTGCCCGCGTCGGAGGCCGGCTCGTCGGAGAGGTCGATCTCGCCGACGAGGTCAGCGAGGCAACTCGCCGCGCAGGCGATCTCCGCGCCATGCAGCGCGTCGAGGCTGACGCCGTCGGGCGTGCTGGGCTGGCTTTGCTTGCCAGGAAGGAACAGGGTTCCTGTCTAGAGCAGATCTCTGGGAGACGCTGCACGTCGCCCCACGGTGGGCGCCAAATGTCGGGGGTTGGGTGCGACATATGCCAATGGATGGCTTATCATGGTGGGAGTGAGTAGAACGTCGCCGGTGCCTGGAAGCGGGATAAGGCGGAAACACGAACGCCGGCATACTTTACCCATGTTCGGGGCTCTCCTAGGATATAACACCCCTAGTCCTGCTCTACGGGGTCTCCACATGATCACTAAGGCACAAGTGATACAATGGTGCTCCTTGAGCTGTGTGCTAGAGGCAGAAGGAAGCAAGGCTAGCTCTCCTCCTGCTCTAGGGGGGTGGCTAGTTCTAATGGAGTGGGAACCCTTTGCATGGGTGGCCTGGGGGGTTTATATAGGCCTACCCCCCAGGGGTACTGTCGGTGTCAAAACCGGCGGATCTCGGGTAGGGGGTCCCGAACTGTGCGTCTAGGCGGATGGTAACAGGAGACAAGGGACACGATGTTTTTACCTAGGTTCGGGTCCTCTCGATGGAGGTAAAACCCTACTCCTACTTGATTGATATTGATGATATGGGTAGTACAAGAGTGGATCTACCACGAGATCAAGGAGGCTAAACCCTAGAAGCTAGCCTATGGTATGATTGTTGTAATGGTTGTGTGTCCTACGGACTAAAACCGTCAGGTTTATATAGACACCGGAGAGGGCTAGGGTTACACAGAGTCGGTTACAATGGTAGGAGATCTACATATCCGTATCGCCAAGCTTGCCTTCCACGCCAAGGAAAGTCCCATCCGGACACGGGACGAAGTCTTCAATCTTTTATCTTCATAGTCTTGGAGTCCGGCTGACGATGATAGTCCGGCTGTTCGGACACCCCCCAGTCCAGGACTCCCTCAGTAGCCCCCGAACCAGGCTTCAATGACGATAAGTCCAGCGCGTATATAGTCTTCGGCGTTGCAAGGCGGGTTCTCCTTTAAGTTCCATGTACCTGCCGAATAGTGTCCGGCTCTTTTGTAAACGTTGCGCTCCTTGGCTTCCACGCCCAATAATGGACTTCTTCCACGTGTCGCACGAATGCGAAAAGCCAGGGTATCTTTTATGTTTTACCCCCTAGATGCGCAAATAATCTGCCTATAAGCGAGGCAAGAATCCAGATCCAAATCACACCATCTTCCTTCCGCGAGTACTCATCGGAGCGCTTTTGACCAAAAATCCATTCCATCATGGACCGTCGACGCAGCTCCTCCTCTCGCGCTCCCAGCCCTCTGCCAGGAGATTGGAGGAGTTCTGTCCCGCACAACGAGCTAGTGACACTCCAAGCGGAGGCATATTTTCCTCCGGCCTCCATGGTTCCGGTTCGAGCTGGGCTGGCCACCTACAAAGGTGGGAAGCAAGCGGAGGCCACCCCAAGTCCCAACAAAGGGGAGCGGGTATGCTTCGTCCCCTACCTGATAAGGGGGCTTGGATTTCCTGTACATCCGTTCCTCCGCGGGCTTCTGGAGTTCTACGGGCTCCAGCTCCATCACCTCACGCCCGCCTTGATTCTGCATATTGCGGGCTTCGTAGCTCTTTGCGAGCTATTCCTGGGCATCGAGCCCCATTTCGCGCTGTGGAAGAGGTTATTCGGCCTTGTACCCCGCTCTCATGAGGGGTCCATATATCAAGTGGGCGGTGCCGAAATATGGCGCATCGCCGGGACTGGATATCCATCCGGAACCCCTAAGAAGGCGTCTGAAGACTGGCCTTCAGAATGGTTTTAAGTAGAAGATGCTCCGCTGCCGGATCCTGTTCAGATCAGCCTCCCAGAGTTCAGTAATGCTCCTCTGAAGAAACGCCTGAGTTGGCGTCCGTGGAGCCCCCAGCTGGAGGAAGACAAGAGCGTCCATTATCTCATGGGCCGGATAAGGTTACTGGCCCACTCCGGACTGACCATGATTGGAGTCATGGCCACGTGCATTATGCGGGGGGTGCAGCCGCTGCAATACAGGGGCCACCCCATGTGGGATTTCAAAGGAGAGAATGATGCCACTCGTCATGGCCGCCAAGGGCCGGGATCGGCTGAAGATCTGGTGAAGATTCTGTCCGGCCTGTAAAAGGGGGAGAAGGAGGACTTTCTCCAGACGAGCCCATTGAACGGGTTCTTCATGAATAACCCTCGAAGATGGGTAAGCGGATGTTCATTTATCCGACCCACGCTTTCAAAGTTAAGTACCTTACTTTATGGTTTTGGCGCAGGATCTGCGCCGGATTGTGGAGAGCATACATAGCCCGGCTCCACAACCCGAGGATCCGGAAAGATCCCTTGATCCGGCCTCCGAAGAGGATCCGGACCTAAAGGTGGAGCTAATCGATGGGGTGTTCCATCAACTTAGTATGGACAATGCTCTAGTCGCCATTACGGCCGACTACCCCGGCCTGTCACCGGCTCCCCAGGTGATTGTGACCGAAGTCCCGACACCATTATTTCGTCCTCGCATATTTCTGACCACCGTATACAATGGTGTCTCGCAGGAGGTACCTTCAAGGTAGGAGGCCGAACCCGCGGTGGCTGGCCAGCAAGGGTCAGTCCGGCCCAACAGGCGAAAGAGGAGTGCGGCGCGGATCGAAACGTCGCCGCAACGGTATAGCTCACGGTTGTTATTTAGGACAAAGTTCCTAGGAAGTGTTTGAATGCTCATGACTTTTGCAGGAGAAAGAGTGCCCGCCAGACTGTGGGCGTAGAGGCTGCCAACCAAGCCTCTGCCAGCCAGGCTCCAACACCTGGTCTGGAGGGGGAGGCGAGCGCAAGGCGCGAGCCGGATACTCCTCCAACGGAGGATGCCGACAGACTGTCCGCCACCAGGTCTGAGGTGGAGAGCACCATGAATCATAGGCGTCGCCGGACAGTTTTTCGTGGCGTCTGCTTCTCCCCTGAGGCGTTGAATGCCTTTAACGCGGGGGACGCGCACCTCCGTGCTGCTCAAGATGGTTTGACCAGAGCCGCGGAGCAGTATGTAAAGGACATACGGGTAAGCGATGTTAATAGTTGTATATGCCAGTAGCCCCCGAGACTTAAAGTAGTTAGAGTAACTGATTTAAGGATCATTTGATATGCAGGATCTTATAGAGAAGAATACCCAGTTGTCCCAGGAGCTAGAAGAGTGCAAGGCCCAACTCGAGGCCGCACTAGCTGCTGCAGGAGGAAACACAGAGACCCCTCCTGGTAACACATTATTTCAAAAAGATAATCGGTGTGAGGCGTGCGTGTAAATCTGACAATGACATTGCAGGTGTTGCCAGACTGGATCCGGACAAGCAAGACCTATTGCGCTAGCTGAAGGCCGGCGAGAGTGTGCTGACGAGGGTGCAGCAGGAAAGGAACAAACTCCAGGATGCCCACGCCCAGCTTGGAGAAGAGCTGAAAGGTGTTCGGGCCGAGCTATCTGGCTCCGTGAAGGAGAATCAGCGGCTTCGTCGCAGCATCTATAGTAAGTGCTTGAGCGAGCTCCTATGAAAAGAATAGTTCGGCGAGGAAGTCAATTGACAAAAACATGTCTGTAGGTGTGCTCACAGGTCGCCCTGCGGAGGGGATGCCCGTATCAATGGGTGATCAACTTCCCGAGCTGGTGCAACTACAAGAACGAGTTCGGCAGGCGATGAGCAGCGTCGTCCAGGCTTTACGGCCGTCCCTCTCCCTGCCCGAGGGCCTTGGAGAGCTTGCGGAGAAGCTTCAGGGAGCGCGTCAGCGCTTCCGTTTATGGAAGATTTCGGCCTGCCGCAAAGGTGCCAGGGAGGCCTGGGCCATGGTGAAGACGCTGTACAAGAAGGCGGATCCCAACCACATGGCCGAGGTCGGACCTGTGGGGCCCGACGGGAAGGAGATCCCTGTGAGTTTAGTGTACGGCCAAGTAGAGTTGGCCGCTAAATATTCCCAACGGGACTGTAAATTAGACAGCCTGTTAGATGGGATTGAGGAGGAATACAGTCAGTCGATATGACAATGTATTTGAAATGACATGTAAAAGGCCATCTAGCCGGATTGTAGATCGTTTGTCTTTGCCGACCTTTTCGCTTCAACCTCGGGACCCTAGAGTCCGGAGTGTGTCCGAATACCTTCTCGGTTAAGAAACAACCGGGGCATGCATGGAGACCAGGCGTAGGGGTCATTAGTGCTTTATCAGACAAGTGCCCAACTAGTTATGTTATATTACATGGTTAGTAAGAAACATCTTCCAGGGAGAATAGTTCCGTTAAGGGTTCCTTTCCCTGGGAGGCATGCCCTAAAGTGCATGTCCGGACTGCGAAAAGAGTAGGAAAACATCTGGGGGCAAATAAATAAATATGTAAAAAATCATCTTTCAAGTCACCGACCGAATATTCCCTTAAGAACGCTAGCTTTCGGCTTCACCCAGTCTGAGTTACACATCCGGCTGACCCGGCAATAACAATCGCAGAGGTGCTCCCTTTACCTCCTAGCCAAACAATCGGGAACGTAGGGGTAAGCACAGGAGCCAGGCAACCCAGCTTAGCCAAAACTTAAGTCATATCAATGCATATAATGGTGAATAAAAGGTACATGTGGAAGTTTGACACATGTGCCGGGCATGAATCCCTTATAAGTAAGCTTCTGGTAAAGAAGCCCCCATGTATAATGAGTGCGGATAGGACATCAATTGTGTGCGAACAATGCGCAAGTAGGCCTTTAAGGGCTTTTATGAAAAGGGGTGAGAGAAAAAAGAGAAACAAAAGATAGTTGAAGTGTAAAAATTTGGACGGGGGAAGGAGACGAACTCTTAGTCCGGCGCTAGGCGTAGAATCTTCGGAGGCGGGCTGCGTTCCATGGGTTCGGCTCGAGTCGGTTGTCCAACGCATTTCGCAGACGGTACGCTTCGCCGGTCAGGACTTGATCAATAATGAAGGGGCCTTCCCATTTGGGCTTGAGCTTGTCCTTTTTCTTGTCCGACAGGCGTAGAACTAATTTGCCAACATTGTAAGTCTTAGCCCGTACTTCTCTACTTTGATATCTTCAAGCCTGCTGCTGATAGAATGCGGAACGAGCCTTGGCGATGTCGCGTTCTTCCTCCAATGCGTCCAAGCTTTCCTACCAATCCAGCTCAGCTTCTCTTTCTTCGTAGATGCACACGCGAGGTGAGTCATGAATGATGTCGCAGGGAAAAATTGCCTCTGCACCGTATACCACAAAAAATGGTGTGAATCCAGTAGTACGGTTGGGTGTTGTCCGCAGCCCCCAGAGTACGGAGTCGAGCTCCTCTACCCAGTGCGTGTCAGACTTCGTAAGGGACCACACTAGTCTGGGTTTGATGTCGCTCATTATTAGACCATTTGCTCGTTCCACTTGACCGTTGGTTTGAGGATGATAGACTGAAGCGTAATCGAGCTTAATGCCCATATTTTTGCACCATAATTTAACCTCGTCGTCCGTGAAGTTCGTGCCGTTATCGGTAATAATGCTATGGGGGACACCATAACGGTGTACTACCCCGGATATGAAGTCTATCACTGGTCCAGACTCTACCGTTTTAACTGGCTTGGCCTCTATCCATTTGGTGAATTTGTCCACCATGACCAATAGGTACCTTTGCTTGTGGGTTCCCCCTTTAAGGGGTCCAACCATGTCAAGCCCCCAGACCGCGAACGGCCAAGTAATGGGTATGGTTTTGAGGGCGGTAGGTGGCATATGGCTCTGACTAGCAAAGAGCTGACAACCAACGCATCTTTGGACTAAGTCCTGAGCATCTGCCCGGGCCGTCGGCCAATAAAATCCTGTACGGAAGGCCTTGCCTACAAGGGCCCGAGCTGCGGCGTGGTGTCCGCCTAGTCCGGCATGAATTTCAGCCAGAAGGTTTCGCCCTTCCTCTTCGGAGATACATCTTTGAAAGACTCCGGTTGTGCTTTTCTTATAAAGTTCTCCCTCGTGGACCTTGTAGGCTTTAGATCGCCGAACTACGCAGCGGGCCTCATTTTGGTCTTCGGGAAGTTCCTGCCTAATTAAGTAGGCTAGGAATGGCTCTGTCCACGGGGCAATTACTGCCATTATTTCGTGGGCTGAAGGTGTTATTTCGTCGGCTGAGCCGCCGATTATGTCAGATTGTTCTGTGTTGGGTAGTGCGGCTGCTTCCGGGTTGTTATTTCCGGACTCCTCTTCCCATAGTACGGATGGCTTAAAGAGCCGTTCCAGGAAGATGTTTGGAGGGACAGCGTCGCGTTTCGCGCTGATGCGTGCCAATACGTCGGCCGCTTGGTTATTATCCCTGGCTACATGGTGGAATTCGAGTCCTTCGAACCGAGCTGACATTTTTAGGACATCGTTACGATAGGCTGCCATTTTCGGATCCTTGGCGTCAAAGTCTCCATTTACTTGGGATATTGCAAGGTTTGAATCCCCGCGCACCTCTAGGCGTTGAATGCCCATGGAAATTGCCATCCGGAGGCCATGTAGGAGGGCCTCGTATTCGGCTGCGTTGTTGGAGTCCATGTACATTATCTGGAGTACGTATTGGACTGTATCCCCGGTTGGGGACGTCAATACGATGCCAGCCCCCAAACCAGCCAACATTTTGGAGCCGTCAAAATGCATAATCCAATTGGAGTACGCGCCGTACTCTTTAGGGAGTTCGGCTTCAGTCCATTCAGCGACGAAGTCAGCCAAGACTTGCGACTTTATAGCTCGCCGAGGTTTATAAGTTATATTGAATGGTAAGAGCTCAATGGCCCTTTTTGCAATCATGCCCGTCGCGTCGCGGTTGTTTATAATGTCGTTGAGGGGCACTTCCAAGGCCACTATTATCGAACACTCTTGAAAGTAGTGTCGGAGCTTCCGGGATGCCATGAACACCGCATACGCTATCTTTTGATAGTGCGGGTAGCGGGACTTGCAGGGAGTTAATACAGTGGATACGTAGTACACTGGTTTTTGAAGAGGGAATTTGTGCCCTTCTGTTTCTCGTTCGACGACGAGTACCGCGCTTACAACTTGATGTGTTGCCGCGATGTATAACAACATTGGTTCGCCCAGGTTAGGCGCAGCCAGGACCGGATTCGTTGCCAATATGGCTTTTATTTCTTCGAGTCCGGCAGTGGCAGCATCCGTCCACTCGAAGTGTTCGGTGCGCCTGAGGAGGCGATAGAGGGGCAATGCCTTTTCTCCCAAACGGGAGATAAAGCGGCTTAGAGCCGCCACGCATCCAGTCAATTTTTGTATTTGTTTGAGGTCTTTTGGAATATCCAGCTGTGACAGAGCTCGGATCTTGGCTGGGTTTGCTTCAATTCCTCTACCGGATACAATGAAGCCCAGGAGCTTTCCGGCTGGTACGCCGAAAATGCATTTTTCCGGATTCAGCTTGATGTCATATGCTCGGAGGTTGTCGAATGTGAGCCTCAAATCGTCTACTAGAGTCTCGACATGTTTGGTTTTGACAACTACGTCGTCTACGTATGCCTCTACTTTTTTGCCGATCTGGGTAGCCAGACATGTCTGAATCATGCGCTGATATGTTGTGCCGGCGTTTTTGAGTCCGAAGGGCATTGTGTTGAAGCAGAATGGTCCATATGGAGTAATGAATGCCGTTGCGGCTTGGTCCGCTTCCGCCATCTTGATTTGATGGTAGCCGGAGTATGCGTCAAGGAAGCACAGTGAATCGTGCCCTGCAGTAGCATCAATTATTTGGTCGATGCGGGGGAGGGGGAAGGGATCCTTTGGGCAGGCCTTGTTGAGGTCTTTAAAATCGACACATAGGCGCCAGGATTTGTCCTTCTTTGGTACCATTACCAGGTTTGCGAGCCAGTCCGGATGTTTGATGTCTCTGATGAATCCGGCTTCCAGTAGTTTGGCTAGCTCTTCTCCCATTGCCTGTCTTTTGGGTTCAGAAAATCGCCGAAGAGCCTGTTTGACTGGCTTGAATCCTTTTAGGATGTTTAGGCTGTGTTCTGCCAATCTGCGTGGGATCCCTGGCATATCTGAAGGGTGCCAGGCAATGATGTCCCAATTTTCCCGAAGGAATTCTCGCAGTGCGGCATCTACATCAGGGTTCAATTGCGCCCCGATGGAGGCCGTCTTTGCTGGGTCCGTTGGATGGACCTGGAATTTGACTATTTCCTCCGCTGGTTTAAAGGAGGTGGACTTGGATCTCTTATCGAGTATCACATCGTCCATATTAACCGTAGAGCACAGCGCAGTGAGTTCCTCTGCCGCTAGGGCTCCGGATAGTGCCTCTAGGGCTAATGCGGTTGTCTTGTTTTCGGCGCGGAGTGCTATGTCCGGATCACTAGCGAGAGTGATTATTCCGCCGGGCCCAGGCATCTTAAGCTTCATGTACCTGTAATGGGGTATGGCTTGAAAAATTGTGAATGCCTCTCGTCCTAATATAGCGTGATATCCGCTGCTGAACGGGGCCACCTGGACCTCTTTGGACCTGTAATTGTCCGGTGAGCCGAACACCACATCAAGTGTGATTTTTCCTGTGCAGCGCGCTTCCCGGCTAGGGATTATTCCTCTAAAGGTTGTGCTTCTTCGCTCAATGCCGCTTCAGTCTATTTCCATTTTTTGAAGAGTTTCCTCATAGATGAGGTTTAGTCCGCTGCCGCCATCCATGAGTACCTTGGTAAGACGAAAGTCGTCCACTATTGGACTGAGGACCAATGCGGCTGGTGCTTGGGCTGTTCGGAATTTAGGTTCGTCGCGAGCGTTGAAGGTGATGTCCGTGTCGCTCCATGGATTTGTTGTTGATACTTGGTAGACTTCGGCGAGGCTACGGATTGTTCGTTTTCGTGTATTATTTGATGCGAAAGTCTCAAAGACTGTTGACACCGTACTGGTACTGTTGGAGTGGTTTTCCGGGGCTAGGAGCTCCTCGCCACTTTTGGCCACCTGCCGCATTATCCAACATGCTCGAAGGATATGTGTTGGGGTGGCGCCTTCTGTACTGTGAATTTTACAGGGTCCGCTGAGCCATCCCAACAGTACGGTTCCGTGCCCTTTATGGGGTTTTTGCTTTTTGCTTTTTGTACCTGGTGCCTGAGTGTGATGCACCCTTTTGCTACGGACTAGGGTTGTATTCGGGGCCGGATTGTCCCAAAACTTAGTTTCGGTTTTCTGGAAACTCTCTATCGCACAGTACTTTCGTACTATGGACGCCAGGTCGGCGAAGCGTGTAATTTCACGGCGACTGACGGCGTTCAAGATTCCCTCGTCCGTGCAATTATTGCAGAAAATTGAAATTGCGTTTTCTTCTCGGCAGTCCTTTATCCTGTCCATAACCAGGAGGAATCTGGCCCAGTAATGATGTACTGTTTCAGCTGGCTCTTGCCGGATTTGAGTTAGATCACATATGTCTGGGTGGGTGGGTGGAATTGAGTCCGGAACCCTACCCGTCTCGAGGCTCAAGGGCCGAGACATTCCCAAATTTGGAAGCTTGGATCGTTGGACATTGTCCAACGAGTCCGGTCCGATGCCTGACTTTAGGTTCAGTGCTTGATCAAAGTCCGTCCTCCCGCGGGAATCCAGCATGGAGGATTCGAAAGCCCGGACATTACTAGTCTTCAATATAGGAGAAGAGTCGCCGCGTTGTTCCTCTACCACCGCAACGTGGTGGGTAACCTGGGGAGGGTTAATCTCTCTCAGATTGGTTTTAAGCCCAATCTGATTGTAAACTGTAGCGACTCCCAGGGCGGCGATGCAGTCCAAGAGTTCGTTTACGGACGAGAGCTCTGTTGGATCCAGCTGCTCGGCGAATTCCGAGTTGACGTGAAGATTGCTTTTGATGACCCGAGAGGTCATCATCGAAGCGGTGGCCGAACAGGCGGTCATGAGAAAACCACCCAGCCGGATAGTTTGGCCGGCGGCCAAGGCTCCTTTCGCAAAGATACCGTCTTTGAAGACGGGAAGAGGCATCCTTCCTATCGGTGACGGCACAGAGGAACTCTCAATGAAAGCACCAATGTCGGTGTCAAAACCGGCGGATCTCAGGTAGGGGGTCCCGAACTGTGTGTCTAAGCGGATGGTAACAGGAGACAAGGGACACGATGTTTTTACCCAGGTTCGGGCCCTCTCGATGGAGGTAAAACCCTACTCCTACTTGATTGATATTGATGATATGGGTAGTACAAGAGTGGATCTACCACGAGATCAAGGAGGCTAAACCCTAGAAGCTAGCCCATGGTATGATTGTTGTAATGGTTGTGTGTCCTACGGACTAAAACCCTCCGGTTTATATAGACACCAAAGAGGGCTAGGGTTACACAGAGTCGGTTACAATGGTAGGAGATCTACATATCTGTATCGCCAAGCTTGCCTTCCACGCCAAGGAAAGTCCCATCCGGACACGGGACGAAGTCTTCAATCTTGTATCTTCATAGTCTTGGAGTCCGGCTGTCCGGACACCCCCTAGTCCAGGACTCCCTCAGGTACAATGGTAATCTGGCCGGCTGCTGGGCCCAGCTATCAGTGTCTTCAGCCTCCGGCTTCTCCGCCAACTGCTGGGGCCCGCCGCCTGGTGGGCCCCACCGACTGGTTGGTGGTTGTTCACTGTAGCCGTGTTGTTGGTGACGGGGGCTTGGTCATCCTAGCGTGGCTACAGTCCCGTCGCCTGGTGGGAGGACACTGTAGCCACACCTAGTCTTATCAGCTTAATGGCGTGCTCGCCTCGGGACAAGGGACGGCCGCCTGCTGGAGGCCGGCCCCTCTCTAATCCTCCTGGTTGAGCTTCCGTCGTCTTCCTTGGGGTCACTGCCCGATAGGGCCCGCCTCTGGCAGGCCGTACCGACAGGCCGTCGTGGGTAACATGGCTCCACCTGCCCGGAGCAACGTCAGGGTAGATACGGCACAGTTCTCCGTCGTGCGGAGATCTCCGTCTGTACGGAGCACTGTAGCCACGCCCGTCTCGAATGTGGGAGGCGTCGTTCCTCACTGTAGCCATGCTTTGACATGTACTCTCGATGGGAGCTCGGCCGCCCCATAGTCGTGAGGTGGCTGCTTGCCCGTTGCCGCCCTCTCTGGAGGGCGGCCGCCAGGAGCCGACCACTCGGAGCGCCGTAGTCTTGGGTCAGCCGCCCTCTGGAAGCCAGCCGCTGAGCCCGCCGGCCCCAGAGGGCGGAGTTTCAGCTTGGGGCCCAGCTAGGCGGAGCTGGCCCAAAGTCTTGGTAAATCTAGGGACTCGGGTGAGCCTACCCGTGGCCCATTACTCCGACAATACTTTTAATTGGGACTTGAGTTGGGGTTACCTTCTCAAATATTGGGCAACTTGGGAGTAGTTAAATAAATTTATTCCTTTGTTGTAGGGAAAAACTAGCTTTATGCAAAATCATGAAACTTACAGCCTCCATCAGCCAAATATTGCATGTAGTTGTTGAAGGAAATATGCCTTAGAGGCAATAATAAAGTTATTATTTATTTCCTTATATCATGATAAATGTTTATTATTCATGCTAGAATTGTATTAACTGGAAACATGATACATGTGTGAATACATAGACAAACATATTGTCACTAGTATGCCTCTACTAGACTAGCTCATTAATCAAAGATGGTTATGTTTCCTAACCATAGACATGAGTTGTCATTTGATTAACGGGATCACATCATTAGTAGAATGATGTGATTGACATGACCCATTCCGTTAGCTTAGCACTTGATCATTTAGTATGTTGTTATTGCTTTCTTCATGACTTATACATGTTCCTACAACTATGAGATTATGCAAACTCCCGTTTACCGGAGGAACACTTTGTGTGCTTCCAAACGTCACAACGTAACTGGGTGATTGTAAAGGAGCTCTACAGGTGTCTCCGAAGGTACATGTTGAGTTGGCGTATTTCGAGATTAGGATTTGTCACTCCGATTGTCAGAGAGGTATCTCTAGGCCCTCTCGGTAATGCACATCACTATAAGCCTTGCAAGCAATGTGACTAATGAGTTAGTTGCGGGATGATGCATTACATAACGAGTAAAGAGACTTGCCGGTAACGAGATCGAACTAGGTATTGAGATACCGACGATCGAATCTCGGGTAAGTAACATACCGATGACAAAGGGAACAACGTATGTTGTTATGCGGTTTGACCGATAAAGATCTTCGTAGAACATGTAGGAGCCAATATGAGCATCCAGTTTCCGCTATTGGTTATTGACCGGAGACGTGTCTCGGTCATGTCTACATTGTTCTCGAACCCGTAGGGTCTGCATGCTTAAGGTTACAATGACAGTTTTATTATGAGTTTATGAGTTTTGATGTACCGAAGGAGTTCATAGTCCCGGATGAGATCGGGGACATGACGAGGAGTCTCGAAATGGTCGAGACATAAAGATTGATATATTGGAAGCGTATATTTGGATATCGGAATTGTTCCGGGTGAAATTGGGATTTTACCGGAGTAT